>NW_005196021.1:1097133-1116415 GCF_000372725.1 Emiliania huxleyi CCMP1516 | reverse complement strand
AGGCCGTGGACGATGCCGCCCACCCGCGTGACGACGCGCTCGACGAGCCCGACGACGGCGTCGTCGATGCCGCCGAGGAAGCCTCCGATCTTCTCGGCGATCGGGGAGAGCGCCCCGAAGAGGTCTCCGAGCAGGTCTCCGACAGCGCCATTGACCTGGCCCAGCAGAGCGCCTATGGGACGTGACCAGGAGGCGTTCCGAATGTCCCTCTCCATGCAATCTAAGGGCGCAAAGAGAGGGCTCGCCCGTCTTGCCGAGGAGATCGATGTCGATGCCATCCTGGGCGAGGGCGTCGGTCACCGCGCTGAGGATGTGCTCGGTCAGCTTGTCGCCGAATCCGACCAGCTCGCGGACGAGCCCGAAGATGGTCCGCAGCAGGCCCGCGGTCTCGTCGGTGCCGAAGACCTTCTCGAGCAGACCCTTGACGCGGCCGCGGATGCCGGGCAGGATGCCGTCGAGGACGTCGCCGACCTGGCCGATGATGGACCGGATGAATCCCCCAGCGTGGCCGAGGACGCCCTTGGCGTCGGGGTCGTCATCGTCGCCGCGGAGGATGGCTCGCAGGCCCTTCTTCACCTTCTCGAGGCCGCATCCGATCGTGCCGGCGATCTGTGGGCGGGAGGTGGGCGGGAGGGTGGATGAGCCATCAGTGCTATGCCAGCGCGCGGTGGGGTGTCGACGGCGGCCCGAGAGGGGGGGGGGGGGGGTACCTCGGAGAGGAAAGCGTCGATGCTGCTCAGGATGCAGGGCAGCCAGCCGCAGAGGAGCCCCTTGATGATGCCGCGCAGCGTCTCGAGCCCGCCGATGAAGCCGCTCTTGAAGTGCTCTAGCAGGTTGCCAATGGCTCCGCCGAGCAGCTTCTCGATCGCCTCGCCGATCTTGAAGACGCCCTCGAGGATGTTGCCGGTGAGGCCGAGCACCCGCCCAAGCACCCGGTCGATGAGGCCGCCGATGCCGCCGCAGCCCGAGTTACAGGTGATGCCATCCGGCTCCGCCGCCTCGTTGGCAGAGAGCCGCTTGAGGAACCCGCCCACCCGGTTGAGCGTGTTCTTGACGAAGCCGAGCGTGTCGCCGAGCACGTAGAGGACGAGCGACTTGATGCTGCTGAAGACCCTGCCCTCGAAGACGTTCTTGTCGAGCTCGCCCGTCTTCTGGAGGGTGCCGACGACGAGCGAGTTGAGGTTGGCGAGCAAGTCGTTCAGCTGCGACCGTCATCGAGGAAGGGTTAGATGGGCGGGGCTGACGGTGGGGGCGGGAAAGGCGGTAGTGGGATGGGCGGCTGCGACAGGGTTGGTGGCGAGGTAGGGGGCAAGGGATCTCTGAGGGTCTGCGACGGCCGCGCATGGACGGCTGTGTATGCACCGTCTCGAAGATGGACGAGATGAACTTGTTGAGCTTCTTGAAGAGCTTGCGGAGGGAGCCATTGAAGATGCCGTCGAGGGCTGTCTTCCCATCCGCCGCGTCGTCGGTGCGGAAGATTCTGTTGAGCATCCCCCGGATCTGTGGAGAGCGCGAGGGGAGAAGACGGGTCACAAGGGCATGTGGTGCAGGACGGGGGCGGGTCGACGCGGGGGCGGCGCGGCTGGAGGCAAGGGCGAGGGCGGCGGCTGCCGGACGGCGGCGGGGCTTTGGACGGCGGCGGGGCGGGGGCGGGGGCGGGGACGATGGCGGGGCGAGGGCGGGGGCGAGGGCGGCGGCGAGAGGGCGGCGGCAGCGGCGGGGGGATGTGAGGGCAGTTCCGGCGTGGGTTGCCACGCGGGGGAGGGGGGCGCGAGTCTGACCTTTCCAAAGAGCTCGTGGGGGAGCAGCCTCCCAAGGAGTCTCTCGATGCCGCCCTGCGGGGAGAAAGGGTTGGGTGGGTGTGGCTTAGGGGACGGGGCAGCAGGGCGAGGGAGGAAGAGGCGGGGGGGGAGGGGGGGGTCGCTCGCCCGGATGCCCTGCAGGAGCCCTTCCGAGTCCTCCTGGATGGCGTCGAGGATCTGCCACGCGGAGGAGGGGGCGTGGGAGGGGCGCAGGGGCGCAAGCGGGGGAGCGCTGGGGAGCAGCTCTGCGGGCGGTGCGAGTGCACACGAGTCGGCGGTCTGCGGCGCATATGTGTGCATGCCTGCTGGTCGTCCGGCGGCACCGGCTCGCCGCTGAGGAGGCCCTTGATGGCGCGGAGGACCTGCTCGATGGTGCGGTTGACCTTGCCGGCGATGCGGTGGAGGAAGCCCTGCGAGGAGGCGTCTCGTGTGAAGCTTTGCTCGCGGCTGCGCGCGCCCGGGAGATTTGGCAGAGGAACGGGGTGGGGCGGAGGCGGCGGCGCGAAAAGGGGGGGTCAGCGGCCGAGACGGCGTGGGGTCGGCGCGAGGATAGCACACGCCTCGAGCGACTCAAAGAGGCCACCGCAGTGGGCCAGCTCCCGAAGGAGAGTCTTGACCAGCTCGAGCGCGTTGTTCTTGACGAACGAATAGACCTTTTTGAGGAGGTTGTCGAGCAAGCCGCCGAGGTCGTCACCGAGCAAATCGGTAATCGAGCCCGTGATCTTCTTGAGCCCGACGTCCACCTTCTGGAGGACGGCGCGAATCGGTGCCCTGCCATTCAAGTCGTCGTCGTCGCCGCCGCCGCCGCCAAGGTGCTTGATGACGGGGATCTTCTCCTTGAGGCCGCGGTGCTTGATCTCGGCGATCCCGCCGCTCTTCTTCTCGAGGAGGTACGCCTTGGTTGGAGGCGCGACAGACGGCTGCATCATCGCGAAAGAGGCTGTCTTGAGTGTCTCGGCCTTGACTTTTAGTTCCCCTTGGGTCGGCCTCACACTACCGAGGTATTGGGTTGGTCCGCGAGTGATCCCGCCGCAATCTCGCGCCGCCTTCTGCAAGATACCGTACGTCCGTTCGCCGACAAGAAAAGAAAATATCTCTCGGGTTGGACCCGGTTGTGCACGCGCACACGCACACGAACACAACAAACGAGTATTGCTAAAAATCTCTCTCTTCGCACACGCACACCACCGAGAGACCGACACACACGGCAGCGTCGGCCGACATACTCGTCTCTACAGACGCTACCCCACTGCCACTCCCCAGACCCCACCCCGCGCTCAAACACACAACTGCGTCAACACTCACCCGCGCGCGGCGGCCGGCGGCCCCCGGCGCCGGCCCGCCGCGGCGCGCGGGGGCGGGCGCGGCGCGCGGCGCCGCGAGAAGCCGCCCATTCACCGGGAGGCTACATGTATACCGAAAACCTTTACCGTACAGAAAAAGCCGCGCCTGCACTAACCGGCGTGCGGCACCCACGCACCCTGAGGCGCGAGAGGCAGGCTGGGCTCAGCAGCATAAATTATGCAGAAGGAGAAGCTCGTCTGTGAACAGCAAAACGGGACTTTTCGTTTTATGTCGGGGGTTGTTTCTGGCGCGGCTGCCCCGCGGGAGCCTGCTCCTTTGCACGTTTCAAAGGCACACTGTTGAGACTGACCTGTGCCGAGTGTCGTGCGAGAATATGTTATAATTCTTTTCGCTCCCGTGGTGTACCTGTGTTAGTGCCAGTGCGCGCCAGTCCCGTGCCTAGTGTTGCATGGCCAGGCGTTGTAAACTTCTTTTGTTTGAGTTTTCTTGTAAAATTCGGGGTTTAAATTCTTTTCGCTCTATATGTCGAGAGCCGACTCGGTGGCGCCGCCGGGCGCTGCCGCTGCCGGCGCCGCTCGAGACGACTTGCCGGCGGACCTCGCGGCGCTCGCGGCGTTCGTGTCGAAGCGGTCTCGCGCGGACCCGCCCGCCACCGAGGCAGAGCAAGCCTGCGTCAAGAGGGTTCGCGTGGGGCTTGCCGCTGAGATCGCCGCACTGCCGCCCTCAGCGGTTACGTCCGGCCCGGCAGTGCGCGCGTTGCGGCAACAGCTGCTGCTGCAGATGAGGCAGCGCGACGCGCCTCAGCCGCCGCCGCCGCCGCCGCCCACCCAGCAACTGCCGCCGCTGCAGCCGCCTCAGCTGAAGCCTCCACAGCCGGCGCCGCAGCCGCCGCAGCCGCAGCCGCAGCCGCAGCCGCCGCCACAGCAGCCGCCGCCGCCGCCACAGCAGCCGCCGCCGCCACAGCATCAGCCGCCGCCACAGCAGCAGCAACCGCCGCCACAGCAGGCGCCGCTGCCGCAAGCACCGCAGCCGCAAGCACCGCAGCCGCAAGCGCCGCTGCCGCAGGCGCCGCTGCCGCAAGCACCGCTGCCGCACGCTCTGCCGCTGCAATCACCGCCGGGTCTGGCACCGCCCTCGTGAGCTGACTCTCGCTGCATCGGCGCAAAAAAATAGTAGCAGAGCGAGTCCCAAGAAATAGCTTCTTATATCTTATAACGTACTGCAAGTTGTAGCATCTCTCGCGTCTCGCTCTCGGTGTGTGCCGCGGATCGTATCGCACACAATCACGGCGCTCGCTGGGCGCTAACCGGGTCGTGCGATCTCGCTCCCTTCAGCCGACGTCGACCGCGCGCGAGAGTGCTCTACTTCTCATCCTGCGGCAGCAGCTTGGCCTGCACGGTGCGGCCGAGGTACTTTCGCCCGCCAAGTGCCTTGCACACCCGGTCGGCGTCCGCCTTGTCCGCCTACAGGGTGAATACACCAACCTCAGGGCGGGAAGGCGGGGAAGGCGGTATTGTGCAGAGGAGAGCATCGTGTAAGGGGAGGGAGACGAATACAGCTGAATACGGTCGAATACAGTGAAGACGCGTCCTCGAGCGTTGGCCGGAATACAAGAACACGTATTCCGCTTCTAGGCTTGTCCGCCAGCTCGACGAAAAAGGCGCCGTCGGCGTACCGCACCTAGAGCGTGAGCAGGCCAGCCTCGCGCAAAGGAGAGAGGCTACTCCTGCGCTACTCCTGCGCAGTGAGGTGTGGCGGCGATGCAGTCGCATACGGCCGAATGGAACGCGAGCTTGCTCGAAGGCATCGCTGTGTCGTCTTCCGCATCTGGGGGGGGGGGGTGAGACCGCAGAGACGTCCCCGAGGTCGGAGCACCTAATCTCGGGTAATCTCGGGTGATCTCGGGCGATCCCCCTCCTCGGAGAAGGGCATGACGGGGAGCACTCATTGTGTACGTCCTGCTCGGCGATGTCGGCGTCGGTGTCGTCGCCCACCACGCCGCGCAGCTCGACGACCCAGGGCTTGGGCGCACCCTCCGCGCCGCCGCCGTTTGCCGGCGGCTTGGGCGCCTGCGAGGCGGCGGTGAGGGAGGTGGCGGTTGAGGGGAGGCGGCGGTGAGGGGAGGCGGCGGTGAGGGAGGCGGTGGTTGAGGGGAGGCGGCGGTGAGTGGAGGCGGCGGGGCGGGAGGCGGCGGCGAGGAGACGACGGCAGAGGGTGCGGTGGGGAGAGTGGAGGCGGCGGCGGCGGGGAGAGGCGGCAGGGAAGCAGAGCTCTGTCTGTTTGCCTCATCGCGCAGCTCCGCCGACCCCCGGAGGGCGGCTAGGTCCTGCGCGGTGGCCTTGCGCGCGGCGAGGCTCGCGCCGCCGAGCTCGAGCCCGTTGAGCGCGTAGATGGCCGTCTGCCCCATCTCGTCCCCCTCGCTGTACGTGAAGGTCGCAAACGTCACCGCGCGCTGCAGCGACGTCGCGTCGCCAAAGGTGCAGATGAGCTGGAGAAGCTGGGCGTCGTCGAGCGCCTCCGGGATGCTCGAGAGGAAGACTGTGCCCGGCGGCGGCGGCGGCAGCCCCGAATGTCCCGCCGCGTGCTGGCCGGACAGCTCGAGCTTTGGCGCCGAGATGCCCGTCGCCATGATCGGCGTGTGCTTCGCCGGCAGCAGCACGGGCGGCGCGCTGCGGCTCGCGGGCGCCTCGCCTGGGACCTGCGTCACCTTGACGCCGTTCACGAACGTCCACGTCGAACCCGCCGTCATGGGTGCTGCTCGAAGTGGGTGTGTCGAGGAGGGTGTGGAAGCGCCCGGCTGGAAAGAATTTCCGCCGGCCCAAGGGATTGGGTTCCCTGTTTTCTTTCTTTCTTTTTTAGGGTGGGCGACGGCTAGCACTACACTCGTGCCGTCCTCCCATCCCTCCCTTGGGGTCTGTGGTTTCTTTCTTTCTTTCTTTACTAGGCACGGCGGCACGGGAAGAATTTTATCGGCGCTTGCGTGAATACGTGGCTGGAGACCCCACCAGGGGTTGGCTGCTCTATTTATTTATTTATGGCTGGAGACCCTTTTCGGTTTGTCTTTTTTCCTTTTATTTATACGTGGCTGTGGCAGGCTGACCCGTGAGCCGTGTGCGGGGTAAACCCGCGGACGGGGATCGGGGAAGCGCTTCACGGGTTCGAGTCGTCAAACAAACATTAAGCAGCGGAGGTGTGGAGAGGGGGGCCGGGAGGCGGTAAGTCGGTCGTCGAAGTGGTCGTCGCCCGGCGCTGCTTGCAGCACCATGCACCATGGCGATGGCGCTAACTAAGAGGTTCCTCTTAGCTCTTTTCCGCCCCCCCCCCCCAAAGGTGCGCGATACACATACAAACAAGCCAACTCCCTCGCACAACACTGGGCACGGGACTGGCGCGCACTAAAACACGGAGAATTTTACAGATGGCTCCCACCTGTGCGCTGTGGAAAGTATTCTAACCTGACCCTAGATATTGCCACTGCACAAGGTGCTGTCCAGCAGCTACGGGCTACCGTACCCATCGCAGCAGCGTCACCGCCGCTGCAGCGTCGCCGTTGGGCAGCGTCGCCAGTGCACAAAGCGCAATGGACCACAGGTCCGCACTCATGGCACACGCTGCCTCACTGGTGTGAGGATTCATTGCCACTGTACAAGGTGCTGACCTGTGCAGCACCTGAGGGCTACCTGAGCACTGCCATGGTTGCTACATCACCAGGGGAGCAACTGAGCTGCAACTGAGAGGCTGAGGCTGCAACTGAGGGATGAAAGTACTGCCAGCCAAGTTTGAGACTGCTGCTGCAACTCTGATTTTCTAACTCTGTGACTCCAAAATGGGTCTGGCGTCGAGCGGTGTCGAGCGGTGTCGAGGCACACCCTTCCTCCGTCGGGCCTGTGCATGCACCAGCAAAAGCCGCCGTGTACCTTTTGCAGCTGTTGTCATGAAGCATGATAGATAGACATAGAAAGCATGAACCATCCGAAAGGTCTGGTCTCCAAAAACGGACTCTCGGCGCCCGCCGCGCGCGCCCGCGCGCCGCCCCTTTTGTTTGCGCAGCAACACCTTAAATTTCCCCATGGCCCTCAAAATCGGGTCGGAGCGCAGCGGAGTGGGGGTGAACCTTCTCGTTTGTAGAAGGCTAGGATTGAGTGAGAGCAGCCTCGCTCTCAATCCTGGAAGTCGAAGGATTGTGAGCAGCATTCCTCGCAACTACCTTAAGGTACATCTTCTAGAACTAAGAGCAGCTCCGCTCAGCTTACTGGTGACGCCTACGACTACTACTCGAGTACCAGCGCGCTCGCAATCCGAGCAAAGTCTAGGTCTGTTGCGAGCTTGCGAGCAGCACGGCTCACAATCCTAGCAACATGCCTCCGATTGCGAGCGCTAATCCTACATCTTGTTGGATGCACTATGAGCGGCTGCGCTATAAATAAAATAAATACAACGGACACGCCAAACGAGGGGTGGGAGAAGGACAGGCCGCTCACAATCGTACGGAATGGCCCTAGAATTCTTATTTTTGCAACCTCCACCTTCATTTCGGTGCGCGGGCATTAAGAAAACGTAGTAGGCGCTGGTGCAGCACGCCGATCTTCTCCATGGAAGTGGCAAAGAGGTTCGCCGCGTCCAGAGCGGTCAGAAGCCGCGACCAGAATGCCCCATTGAAAAGCACATTGAGAACGTGGTTCCCATCGAGGAGGGTGCCTGTCTGCTGGTCCACGCTGAACCGGCACCGCGGCAGGAAGGCGCCCTTGGCGTCACTCTGCCCCAGGGTGTAGTTGGTCACTGCTCCTGCATTGTCGTACACCGTGGTCCAACTCAGACAAGGCGTGTGGTCCTTTACGTGCTGAGCCCCTGGAGCGAGAACGAGCGCTGCATCACTGGTGATCTGAACTTCGTCAACGACGACGACGATGGGCGCTTGCGCAGCTGGCGGGGCCTGCTGCTGCGCCATCTTCACTGCGTCCTCTCCTCTCCTCCCACCTCACAGAAAACTGCGGTCGCCAGCGACAGAGCGTCTCGCTGGCGGACGGCGAGAGGAACACAAAGGGACGTCCGGACGTCCATCCACTGGGATGAGATAACTGGAGATCTAAGGTCGAATCTCCCGATTCCACAGCCGCCCACAGGAGCGCCGCCTCAACACGGGGTCTCGGCTCTATCGAGCCATGCTAGCTCCAGCCGCAGCCCCACCCGGCCGCCCGAGGGTGTTCCCGCAGGCAGAGAAGACCAATCCTGGGGGAAGTAACCCTGCGAGATGGAGGGCGGCGGTGACGGAGGCGAGGCGCGAGGCGGCGGCGGCGGCGGCGGCGGCGGCGGCGGCGGCGGCGGCGGCGGCGGCGAGAACGGCGGCACCGAGTCTCGGTGAGCGGCGGCGGGAGGAGGAGCAGCGGCGGCGCTCGCTCGCTGTTGGCGGGAGCGCTTTTGAGCCTGGGAGCCCATGCCACTGCGACCGGCGTGCCCGGGAACGGAGATCGCGCGCGCGCCGCCACTCACGACGCGCGCGCGATCTTCGCGGAGTCGGGTCCCCAGAGGGAAGCGGTCTTCTCGGCCGACGTCCAGCGGCGCGCAAGGAAGCAGGCGCAGCGGAGGCGGCCTAGCACCGGCTCGGCGCCGGGCGGTTGCGCTGCCCGCGAGCCGCGTCCTGAGCCTCGGCAGCGCGCTGCGCGGCGCGGCGCTCGCGCTGCTTCTGTGCCGAGAGCGGCATGATTCGCCAGCTGAAGCTCGAGACTCCTCGGGTATCACGAGTTCTGGGGGTCACGATTTGCGCAGGTTGAGCGGAAATTGGCGTAAGCGTCTGAAAGCAGTCTTGGGTGGTTAGGTGTTTTTATTATTTTTGTTTTGGTTCCTCCCGCAGGCAGCTAGCCCATGAGGAGGGCGTCCATATAGACACCTCACTAGACCCCACATACGGTCTCGCCCATGCCTCGCCGGCCGGAGAGATTGCTAGAGGTGGAGCATGCTGCTCTAGCCTCACATGTCACTTCCTGTCGTCTGTTGTTTGTTGTGCCCTTGTTTGTTTCTCTTGGCACCTTGGAGTGCTGGGGGGGGCGACAGGGAGGATGTGGCCTTGAGTTATGTGTACGCCAACTCAGGGTGTGTGGCAGCCAGCTGGCTGTGTGTCTTGTGAGCTTGTTTGTGTCTGTGTGTCGCTCGTGCGTGTCGTCATCATCTGTCCAGCGTCCACCCATACCGCGTTGGTGTCCAGTCCGAGCCTGGCTGTTCTTCACCTTTCTACCTACCTACCTGCTGAAATTCTGCAAAAACCTGGCCGGCCCCTGCCCTGCCCCTACCTACCTACCTACCTACCTACCTACCTTACTTATGGGAAACAAAAAAAGAAATCACCGATCGGTGAAGGTGGGGTACTATACCAACTAAAGTTTTCTTTCTTTCTTTTGAGAGCGCCTTCGTTGTTGATAATAATACAGACGGATGGACACTTGCTGTAGCCATATGACATGCACACACTCACACCGCACCGCACCCCGCACCCACGCCCCCCCACGTCTCGCCTGAGTTGGAAGGAGATGGGAAGATGGAACAGCCCGAGGGAGGAGCGAACGAAAATACGTATGGGAGGTTGAAGTCATGCACCACGCTGCCCGGCATTTCTCACTTTCCGGGACTTTCTTTTTCTTATACCAACTAAAGTGATGGCTGGTGGTACTCTAGACACGTCCCCACCTTTGCAGGATTTTGCAAAAGCGAGGGGGAGGCAGTGTATCTCGCGTCCTCCTTTGCGTTCTCATTGTTTGTTTAAAATTCTTTTGTTGTAAAATTCTTTTTACTATACTGGCGCACACTGCTCACTGGTGTACCTGTGTTAGTGCCAGTGCGCGCCAGTCCCGTGCCCAGTGTTGTGCGATGGAGTTTTGTTGTAAACTTACCGCCGCACCTCAGATTTTGCCCCAGACCAGCTCTCAGACTCAGGGAAACTCGAGAGTTGCCAGAATGGAGCACCAAACACCCTCTAGTTTCCCTGGAAATTTCCGGAAACGCAAAGTGCTGGGGACCCTCTCGTTTCCTTTCTGGTTTCCGGAAACATGGATACAGGCCAACCCTCCCTCCCTGTCTCCGAGGGGGCTCCGCGCTTTGGGTTTCCCCTAGCAGCCGCAGAACGCCCCCCTACTCGAGTGAAAAGATTCGGGAACTCGATCCTGTACCGTGTTTGTTATGACCCCCCCCCCAATGAGCACACCAGCGAGGGAGGGCGAGACGATCGAGGGGTCCCGTACCATGCGGAATCGACCCTTTCCAGTGCTCAAGTGCTCAAAAGTGAAAAGAATTCCTTCGCTCATACCTGTGTCGCGGTGCACAGCTCCCTGCCCCCGGCGCCCCTGCGCGCGCACCGGCACAGCCGCGCCCCCTCGTAGCACGCGCGAAGCCGACCCCACCACCCGCCGCCCCGCCGCCCCGCCGCTCCATGACGCCCAGCCACACACGGCGTCAATCGACGGCGGGGCGTTTTGCACCAAACGCTTCACCAGTGAATCTTCATCCGCCGCGTAGCCACAACCGCCGCCGCCGCCGCCGCCGCCGCTGCCGCCGTGGCGGGGCTTGTTATCATCCCCGCTTCTCCTCCTCCGCCGCCCCCTTCTCCCCCTCCACCTCTCTGCTCCTCATTTAACGTACACATACTTTGCACGCAGGTCCCCTCGTTGCTCTTTCGACTCCTTCCACCCCAGCCTCAAAGATGAACGACGTGGAGATCAACCAGCAAATCAAGCAGATGCAGCAGTTCATCCACCAGGAGGCGGCGGAGAAGGCCTCCGAGATCAAGCTCAAGGCGGGCGAGCAGTTGAGGACCAAAAAGGCGGAACGCCCCCGCAACCTGCTCGGAACCCATCCCCCTTAGGCGGACGAGGAGTTCAACATTGAGAAGCTGCGGATGGTCGAGGTGTGCGGACGCCTCCGAGCTACACCTACCCAGAGCCAGACGCGGGCCCAATCGGCCACTGCACACTGCCCAGAGCCGCTAGATGCCCCTTGCTCGGGGGAGGCGCCGTCGCCGTCCGTCACATGCGGGCCCATCCTCCTGCGCAGTCGCCGTCGCCGCCGGCTTCACCCCCCGCAGCCGCCGCCGCCGCCAACCCTTGCCACCCTCTCCGCCACCTCTCTAGGCGGAGAAGGCAAAGATCCGCGCAGAGTACGAGCGCAAGGAGAAGCAGATCGAGGTTCAGAAGCGGATCTCGCAGTCGAACGAGGTCTGGGGGGAGTGTCGCTAGCCAGAGTGGCGTCGTGCACGTCGTGCTCGGCCGCTCACTCTCCCATCCGCCTTTCCGAACCCCTCGCACGTTTGCGGAACACAAGAACCCCCCCCCCCCCCCCTCCCCCCCTCCCCCCCCACCTCCAAACCGTGTCCAGAAAAATGTCTGTAGTATTGGCGGTCAGGCGTGCACTGCCGCTGCGGCCAAGTACAAGGCGCGGAGACACGTCCGAGACCCTTCCGAGCCCCCACCGCCCTCGAACGTTTCCCGCGCGACCATACACCACTAGATGCGGCCGCAAGAAGGAATGCGCGCCGGGTTCCTGCTTGTCCCGTGGACAGGGGGAAGCGAGGGTGGGAAAACGGGGCTCGCCGTAGACGCACTGCGTGTGGATATTTCACCGCACACCTCCCCTCCCCTCATTTTGCCAGGATTGGGCCGCCAAGAACAAGGACGCTGCGTTCGCCTCCTCGATCGAGGTTGCGTGGGACTCGTCCCCGCTCGCCGCCGGCATCGGCGGCGTCGAGGCCCCAGGCTCTAGAAGATCAGACATGTAACACAGTCTTCGGTGGCGGCACAACCACGACCTCTGCTGCACCCCCCCCCACTCTACTGTACCCCCCCCCCCCGCCCCCCCCCTCCGCCCCCCTCTCTCCTCTAGCGAGTGCATGTGTCCGCGCCTTGTGCTTGCAGCGGTTGCACCAGTACCTTCATCTCCCCCCTCCCCTGCCCCCACTGCGCAGGTCTCCGGCTTTGGCGGCAAGATCTCGCTCACTAACACGCTGCAGTCACGGCTGATGCTCGCCTACGAAACCCGCCTCCCGAAGCTGCGCGCGGCGCTGTTCGCCTGAGCGCGAGCGTGCACTCCTGCGCAGCCGCGCCTGACCGCCACGGCCCGCGGACTACCCGTTCAAGTGGCGCGCGTGAGCGTGGTCTTCCCGCGGCCTCGGCGTTGGCGCGTTGCCGGGCGATTCGTATTGGGCGTTTGCCGCAGTTCGTGCAAGGACCGTGCCCGATCGCCGACCTGCGCAGATATGCGCGTGCGCGGGGGCTGTCCGTGGGCGGCTTGATGGGGCGGCCGAGGCGCGCCCGGTCCACGGTTGGCAAAACCTTGTGCGTGCGTGTAGGGTGTAGCGGAATTCGATGTACAGAGGTTACACGTTACAGGTGGGTTAACCCATTTTTGCCACAAGAACATAGTAGCGTCTCGTCAGAAGTATTCAGAGCTCACAGAGGCGGGCGGAGGAAGGCCATCCCCCCCCCCCCCTACGCCCTACGGGTTACGTTAGGGTTACGGGATATACGGCTTTATCAGGCAACTTACACAACCCTCACACCGACTCCGACACACACGTGTGACGTGTGTAGACAGTACTCAGTATAGATTGTTGGTTCATGCGCATCATCTTGCTTCTAGTGTACTCTCTCTTCTTCTAGATCGGTGGCGATCATCTCAAACGACTGTGGTTCGTACCTCAACCTCTCGATTTAATAATCCGATTTTCGTACCACGTACGTGTCGCGTGTCGTTGCTGCTGCTGCTGTTACGTCTTCGGTCCCCGCGGGAAGCCCCGCGCATAGGTGATAGGACAACAACGTCTGTCCCACACATGCACAGACGCGCACATACATCATGCTCGGGCACACCCCACAGTGTAGTGGTGTGAGCACACAAGTACTAGCAGAGTGCACACCTGCCTTGGCGGGTGAGGGTCGTAAGAATCAAAGCCTCTTGGTGCCAAACGTGCTCGAGCGCGCCGAAGAGAGACGATCTACGCTCGAGGGAGTTAGCGAAAGTCGCACGGGCAGAGGGGAGACCGAGGCCTCCGGCAGTCCGCACCGCCTCGCGAAAGGGAAGCAACGATCAACTCCAGCTTGGACTTGGGTGCGCCGAGCGCCGGCGCGTAGGTCGCGACCGACGCGTGTCGGTGACGCACAAATATCAAATTCCACAAACCGTCCAAGTCACTACCCCAACCCGCAAGTCTGCGTACTTGTGACACGTCTCACGTGTCTCGTGTGTCGTGTGAGAGGCGTGGGCCGGCAGGGGTGCGCCGCGGGGGGTGAATTAAATAAATAAATAAAACGGTCAAACTCTGAGACGAGATGGGATTTAGGGACATGTGTCCCCGCCCTGCACGATCTTGGTGTGAGGGATCTTCAATCCGTGTCCCCTCACCCCTCGTCACAACCCGACACGGAAGAGCGGCAAGAGTTGGGGCTGCGGCTACGGCTGCGGCTACGAGAGGGGCCTGGGAGCGGGGTCGCGGGAGAGCCGCTGCGCCGCGTGGACGCGCCTACACCGCTCTTGCTCCGCTCGCCACCTCTCGCAAAGGTCCAAAGTCATAGCCATCACCTCCTCCGGCAAGTCCTTTTCGCCTATCTCGCCGTCCCTCCATGCCTGGTAGAGCTCGTCGTCATAGCCGTATTGCATCACAGCCTGCTGCACTGCGTCGTGTACAACCCCTGCCACCCTATCCCGCGCCTCAGCGTCGGAAAATTCGAGCTCGGAGTCATACTCGGAAGCAGGCGCAGACGGCCGCGGTGATTTGGCAGGCGGCGAGGAGGGGGAGGGGGAGCGCGGCGGTGCGCGCTCGTGCCTGGGAGTGCCTCCCCCGCTGGTGCCAGAACCAGAAGGCTGAAGGCGCCAGCGCCCCCAGCGCGCTCGGGGTGAGACGTGCAAAAAATGGTTCGAAAAACGCTGTCGCGGCAGTCGGCACGATCTACTCCAAAAAAGTGACACAGAGCACTCACTTTTTAAGCGTTCCCGGCATAGAGAAGGAGTAGCCAAACTGCGTGACGGCACCGCGGCGCAGCGGGACACGCGCCCGGGGGGTAGGGCGACAGGCCGGAGACGCACACGCGCGAGCGTCCACGAGGATGACGCGGTGGCAGCCCCCCCAACCGCCCCCCACCCCCCCACCCCCACCCCCCCACCTCTCCCTCCCCCCCCTCCCCCATTTGCAAAGCCGCTCACGCCCCCCGGTCACGACTACTCGTCGTCCTCCGCCTCCTCCTTGGCGCGGGCGGCGGCCATCTCGGCGCGCAGGGTCGCGTAGTACCGGTTGATCTTCTCCTTCTCCGCGTTGTGCGACGAGCGCCACCAAAACGCCATGATGGTGGCGACAATCGTCGACTCAATCGTGAGTCGGAAGAACTTTTTGATCGAGTCGTCGGTGGTCTTGCGCTCGCACACAACCTTGTCGTACGGGACGCTCGCCATGCCCCGCCGGGCTGGAAGCCCGACCCCCCCGGCGCACGCGGCGCGCGCGACGCCCGCACGGCGCGTGGCCCCAGCGAGTCCGAGTCGAAGCATTTATCGGTCGCCGAAAAAAGTCTCTTTTTTGCCCTGTTTTTTTTGCTTGTCTGGACCTGTCCTGCGGCGGCGTGCCGTCCTCCCATCCCTCCCTTGGGTTGTCTGTTTTCTTTCCTTCTTTCTTTGTCCTGTGTGGTGGCGGCGTGCCGTCCTCCCATCCCTCCCTTGCGTTGCTGCGAGGGGTGGGGGGCGGCGCCAGCGCCCTCCCACCACGGCGTGTTCATGTTCACACCGGGGGGCGAGAGCCCCGACTGCGGGCACAGGTTTCCTTCTTCTTGGAGGGTGGACTTCGGCGCGAGCTCGGGCGTCATGACCGCGCCCCCGTGAACAGCGCCTACAAGGAGGCAGCGGCGGGGACGGACACAGACACCCGGAAGACGCCAACGACGGCGACGAAGATGCAGACAGACGACGAATTCACAGTGATGGACGTAGAAGAGGAACAGCCAGAGGACGAGGCGCCCCAGCCGCCGAGGAAGCGAGGGCGCTTTGAGAATGAACGTAGCGATTCGATGAGTCAGGGAGGGGGGGCGAGCCAGCAGCATCACGAGGGCGAGGAGCCGATAACGAAGGCACAGAGACAGCGCCAACGCCAGCGGAAGCAGGGATCGCACCGGAAGCCACCCGTCAAGTTCAGACGCTAACCGAGAGAATGGTGACAAGAAAGGGGGGACTCCGAACGGCCGAGCATGCCCTCGCATGCCGGACAATTAGGTAGGTCATAGACCTCCCCCCTCCCGATGAACGTGGTTCAGGGTGGGTGTTCTGTTCATAAGTCATAAGGCTACTTACTTGTAACCACGATCGATGCGAGGACGCAAGTCCACCAAACTCGGCCATTCCAACGGCCAGACCGCTCGCTTAAGGCTGATTGGCTAGACGAGCGGTCTACCTCCAACGGGGCTGACTGGCACAACGAGGAGAGGTCATCCGGATGTGGCGGGACGCCGCCGGGCACCTGGTTGCTCTCCTCCGCCAGACAGCCCCTCCCGACGGGGACGCCACCACCCTCGCCCAGGGATCTACAATGCTGTCTTAAGGTCCGACAGGTTCGGCACCGGGCACCGCCTCGGTATACAAAATGCGCCTGCGGGCGGACCCTTACAGATCACAGATCACTCAACACCGAAGCGTGATTTGGCCGTGAAAAAGTAGGCGTTTGCCGCTGCGGGGTCCCCCGCTGTCGCCCGGGGTCGTGCGAGGGGTGGGCACGACCAGGAGGGGCCCCAGTGGTGGAGGGCGCCTGGGTCTAAATTTAGTGCGGTGCGAAGTGTTTATCTACTGCATCTTTAGCGCACTTTAGCGCAAATTTAGCGCGAATTTAGCGCGAATTTAGCGCAACTTTAGCGCAACTTTAGCGCAAATTTAGCGCGAATTTAGCGCAAATTTAGCGCAAATTTAGCGCGAGTTCACTGCGACTTTACATCCAGATTTAGCGAGGTTTAGTGCGTCTTTAGTCCAGCCGCGCAGTAGGATCCAGCCGCAGCCCCTCGCTGGGCCTCCCTCCCCCCTCTCCCCCTGCAGTTCCCTGCCCACGCAAAAGTTCCCCGTCCCGTCCCCAACCGAACGAAGGTAATCAGCTGAATATCAACCTCGGTGCTTTCCGGGCTGCTTCTCCGGGCCCGCCGAGCGGCAAAACGTTTGCCGGGAAGCGGGGCGTGAACATAACGACTTTACTGCGATGGCAGAGACGGCCGAGCAGACGATGGTGGCGCTGCCGTGGCAGCAGGGAGAGGCGACGGGCACGCTCAACCTGCCGGCGTCGACCAAGGTGCTGGATGGACCTCCTCTCGGGAATCGGTTATGTGCCTGTGCTCAGTCGGGAGATCTTGCTCTGGAGGGCTGCATATCTAGCCTCACTGGGAGCCTGCCTAAGCATGAGGGCAGGGGCCAGGCATCTCCTGTGGTGCATTCTTGCTTGGCAGCCAAGGAGCAAAGCACGCGGCCCTGGCCAGCTGTGGTGTGGCTGGGAAGCCGTGCTAAAGTTGCGTGCCCGCACTAAAGATGCGGGACCCACACTAAATGTACTGCAGCTGCCCGCACCTAAAGTGAACTAAATGTGGCGCTAAATTGGAGATAAAAGACACTAAATATGTGCTAAATATGTGCTAAATATGTGCTAAATATGTCTTAGGTATGTTGTTGGCAAACAAGACACAGAGCTCACACAGGATCACAGCGGGAGGAAAGCGGCGAGTCCAATTCCAGGGGTCGTTGTGGCGGGCCACCCTGTCCAGAAAGGCATGGATGCCAATCTGGGGTCTCTCGACCGAGTCTGATGTGCTAAATATGTGCTAAATATGTGCTAAATATGTGCTAAATATGTACTAAATTTGCGCTAAATTTGCGCTAAAGTCGCACTACACACGCACTCGAACACACACTAAATAGCGCACTAAACACACGCACTAAATTTAGCCCAGGCGCCCTCCCAGTGGTTCGGCCCCGCGGCTTCCTTCTCCATTGGGCGTGGAGCCGTGGCGCAGTTCGCCGTCTGCGCCGCGGGCCGACGCTGACGCAGCTGCGCGCCAAGCATGCCGCTCACCCTGGAGCAGCTCGAGGAGATCCAGGCGGACGCGTTGGCCGATGACGTCCCCATCGATCTGCCTCGGATGCGGCTCTGGGACCGCGACAAGGCGGTCACTTTCTTTGAGGGCGGCGGCGTGCTGCCGCCCTCGCCGCTGCTCGTCGCGCTCTACTCCGCCGGCCTCACTCCCTCGCAGGGACGCAGCCTGCTTGGCCGCGTGCTTGCCGCGGCCAGGGCGGCCGGCGTCGAGGACTCACTCGTCCTCGATCACCACACCTCGCACCCGGCGTGCAAGACCTTTGACGAGTACATCGCCGCCCTCGCCGCTCAAGTGGAGGAGGCGGCGGGGAGCGCTCGGCCGGTGGTGCTGCTCGCCCATTCGCACGGCGCGGTCGCTGCGTACGGTCTCGCGCGCGCCCTCGGCCCGCGCGTGCGCAAGCTGCTTGTGGTGGCGCGCAGGCCGCCGCATGGGCCTCAGTCGCTGCTGCTGCAGGAGGTGTGGGGCGTTTGCTCGGCGGGCGAGTTCGTGGCGCTGCCCGGGCCGGCGATCCTCAGCGGGCTCGTCGCGGCGTACCGGTCGAGCTCGCTCGCGCCGCACGCCCGCTCGCCCGAGGCGGCTTGGCCTCCGCCCGTCACAGAGACGGTGGGCCTCGCGCGTGAGCTGTACGGCTCGCCAATCGCCCTCTGCGCTGAGGCGGACATCGTCGCCGCGCTCGGCAGCGTGGAGCCACCCTCGCCGCCGCCGCTCGCCCTGCCGATCGTCGCGCTCGCCGCGGCGGGCGAGGCGCCCGCCGGAGAGACGGGCGCCAAGATGCGCGGTTGGGCGAGCCTGACGCGTGGCCGCTTTGCGCTGCACACCGTGGCCAACGCCGACCACATGGGCGTCATCCTGAACAAGGAGGCGCATCGGATGCTCGTGGAGGAGGTGCTGGAGGAGAGCTAGGGAGCGTAGACGGGGCGCTGCGCGCTACGCGCGCCCGCCGCCCCCACCCCTTGTATTTTGCTCGTTACCTAAAGCCGACGTGCGGTCCAAAGTAGTCCGGAGCTCTCCGGTAAAACGTAATCGCCAACCCCGTAAGTGATGTGCCTATGACTTGAGGACATGAGGATGACATGACTACTTTTTTGCGTGACTGTGTCTCGCTCGCGTGTCTGTGTTCCAATGGTGTTCCACACTGCGGCACGTGTGCGTCGTGCGGCGGGCCAACCCACACCCTTTAGACGGTAGAGATATCGATTACTCCGCCCGGCCCGCCGGGGAGTAATGGAAATCTCTGCGCAAGACCAGTAAAGCCGTAGATCGTTCCGGGGTAGAGAATGTAGATTAAGACTGGAGATCCTAGCGGATCTCTCACACGGACACGCCCAAGTCTCGCCAGTAGATCCGTCCTGTCCGGTTCCCCATTCAAGACTAAAGATCGAAGATTGAGATTGTGGATTGCAGATCGCTCTGAGCAGCAACAGGGCCAAAATGTGGAGATAGGAGATGGAGAATGCAGATTGTAGATCCTAGCGCCCAGCCATCCGCCCCAGATGTGAGATCGAAGATTGAAAATGGAGGTCGTAGATTGCTGCCGGCGGCGACAGTGGCCAAGTAGAAGATTGGAGATTGGAGATGAGAGATGGTCAGTGTGAATGAATCCAAATTGCATCTCCTTGAAGGTTTGAGCCCCCCTCCTCCCCCGGCCGAATCGAGATTGGAGATTGGAGATTGGAGATTGAGATCGGAGATCTGATCCGGCCTAAGATGACGACGTTGGAGATTGGAGATTGAAGATGGAGATCGGAGATCTGACTGGATCCCCGGCCTAAGATGACGACGCTGTGGATTAGAGAATATTGGAGATGGGGAGATCGGAGCCCACCCACCCCCTAGAGCCTAGTGGTGTTGATAGATGTTTTATAGATTTTTGTTTTTTCCTGTGGTCTGTGCGCGGACGGACCGGGGAGCCTGCGGCGCCATTTTAATCTGCGCTCCTCTTTATGGCCTGCGGCGCCTGGCTTGCTCTTGCAAGTCTGAACGAGCCCGCAGGGGCCGGCCTCGACGTCGATCTCGTTGCGATTTGGGGCCGTCACCCCGCTGGCATGCGGCTGCCTGCCCTCTATCGAGGTCTTCCGCCTCCGCCAA
>NW_005196021.1:1063730-1097033 GCF_000372725.1 Emiliania huxleyi CCMP1516 | reverse complement strand
GGCGAACTTATTTGCCGAGTTGGCAGCGTGAACCACGATACCGCCCCCAGTTCGGCGTAGACCGCGCGCGCCGCGCAGCGCGCTCCGTGTTTGCAGACCGCCCTGGCGGACTCGTTTACACTTCCAAGCTCAAGCCAGGCGCCGCAGGCCAAAGAGGAGCGCAGATAAAAATGGCGCCGGAGGCTCCCCGGGCCGTCCGCGCACAGAACCTTTGTCTAAAAACAAAACAAGAAAATCGATGAGACACCACTAGGGGCTGGGCCTGGGGGGCTCCGATCTCCATCTCTCCAGTACTCTCCAATCTCCAGCGTCGCTACATCTTAGGCCGGATCCAGTCAGATCTCCGATCTCCATCTTCAATCTCCAATCTCCAACGTCGTCATCTTAGGCCGGAATCAGTCAGATCTCCGATCTCCATCTCCAATCTCCAATCTCCAATCTCGATTCGGGGGCCCGGGGGAGGAGGGGGGCTCAAACCTTCAAGGAGATGCGCTATGGACTCATTCACAATGCAAAAGGATCTCCACCCTCTTTTCGCGCCATTTTGCAATCTCCAGTCGGCCCACACGATCTCTAGGCGCCTTTGGCGCGAAGTCAGAATCTCCACCTCTGTCGCAAGATCTCAAGCGACTGCACGCACCAACTCGAGATCTCAGACTCCTCTCGAGCATCTACACCGGAGAAGATTTGCCTCCACCAGTTCTTCAATCTACTGCAGCTCTTGGCAGGAGATTTGCCACTTAAGAGATCTCTAAAAGGCATCTACGATCTACAGTCCAAGGATCTTCCGATGTTGCGCAGAGATTTCCATGTATGCCGCCGGGCAGGCGGGCGCCCAGGGGCAGGGCCCAGCGGCGCGCGCGGCCCCGGCACGCGGCAGCGCCACAGCGGGCGCTCGGCCAGAGCCGCGGCACACACAGTGTCGCGCATTTTTTGCTATTTTCGGGGGTAACAAGCACAAGGGGGCCATGGCGAATGAGACAGTCAGTGGGCCTCCGCGTGGCAAAATGCACAGGGATGACGGAGATGCCCGTGCGGCAGCGCGTGCTAGCTCGCCACTGCTGCCCAGCTGCCGGTGGCCCGCGCCGGTCGGACGTCGCCGCCGCGGCCGGTCCTGCGGAGGCACGCCCGGTGGGCGGCGGAGACTCTAGACGCTCCCGGGCAGCAGCGGCACGGAGTTGGGGATAAAGTGCGCAGAGACGAGCGACATGACGCCGATCATGGCGAGGCGGCCGTTCTTCAGCTCGGCCAGGCGCTTGCGCGCGAGCGTCTCCGGGGAGAGCTTGGCAGTAAAGCCGAGCGGGTCCCACAGCAGCGGCACCTTGCCGGGCGTGCCTCCGGCCTGCAAGGGCGAGGAGAGGAGCCGAGGGCTGAACGAGGCGGCCAAAGCACGAGTGCGGCGGAGCGCGGGAAGGGGCGTCGAGGAAGAGAGCGAAGGGGCCGCGGTCCGGACATCTGGCGCGCGCGGTGTGACCGCGCGTCTCTCGGCGGCAGAGTCCTCCGCAGGGTGGCGGCGGCGGCGGCGGCGGCGGCGGAAGCGGCGGCGGCGGCGAGGGCGGCGGCGGCGAGGGCGGCGGCGGCGGCGCGGGTGGTGGCACGGATGGCGGTGGGCGGCGAGGGCGAAGGCGGCACAGATGGCAAAGGCGAGGGCGGGACAGGCGGCGAGGGCGGTACGGCGGCCATGGAGGAAAGGGAGGTGGATGCGAGGGAGGGACAGGCGGCGAGGGCGGTGGAGGGCGTTCCGCACCATGTAGTGCGGCTTGACCGCCGACTCGCTCAGGATCTCGAGGATGCCAATCACGCCGAGGATCTGGAACTTGCCCGCCTCGGGCACCGCCGCCCACGCGGCGTAGCCGTCGCGGCCGAGCGACTCGAAGGTGACGCCCTGCTCCACCGACAGGTACCCCGGGAACAGGGGACCGCCCGACGAGACCCACGCCCAGCCAGTGACGGCAGCCTGCGCGGTGAGGCGAAACAACGAGGTCGGGGAGCGGCGCGGCAGGACGAGAGGGCGTGCGTCCCAGGCGCGGCGGCAGGAGCGCAGCGCGGCGCGAGGGCGGCCCGCGCACCATCGCGACGCGCGAGTGCTTCAGCTCAGCGGCGCGGTACCAGGCGAGGGTCTCGGCGGACGCAATCTTCGAGAGGCCCATCGGGTCAAAGACCTTGCCGCCGGTCTCGGGGCCAGTGCCCTCCCTGCGCGCGGGCGCCGCAGGCACCTCAGCATGGTCGGGAAATGTCCAGGCCTCTGAGCATCTCTGCGCAGCCTCACATATCGGAGACGCCCATGCGAACGCCGGCGGCAGCGGCTGGCGCGACGCGCGGCGCGAGCGCCGGGCCGTTGAAGGAGACGCTGTTGACGGTGAGGGAGAGCATGGCTACCTGGGGAGTTGGAGACAGAGTGTGAGGCCTTTGGAGTAAAGCCTGCGGGCTGGTCTGGTCGCACTGCAAATGAAGAGCTGAGCTTGCAGAAATAAAAATTCTTTCTCAAAACTGGCACGACAAGGGCGCGGACTGGCGCGGACTGGCACACCGAGTGGTGACGCCTACGACTACTACTCGAGTACCAGCTCGCAATCCGAGCAAAGTCTAGGTCTGTTGCGAGCTTGCGAGCAGCACGGCTCACAATCCTAGCAACATGCCTCCGATTGCGAGCGCTAATCCTACATTTTGTTGGATGCACTACAGTGGGTTGCGGGCATTAAGAAAACAGGATTCGGCAGCACGCCGCCGTTTCTAAGCCTTTCCACAGCCCTCATCCACCCCACGCCGTGGTTTCTTAGCTCCGGCCGGCACTCAAGCCAGCAGAGCCGGCGGGCCCGAAAGATTTTTAGGTAAGTAAGAGGTAAGCTGTAAGCTGCCGGTCCGCGAGGGCGATGCCAGAGTCTGCCGCCGAGTCGGCTCTCTGGATGACGGGGGAAGACGCACACACGCCTCCATCCACTCCACTCAGAACACCGCAGACTTGGAAAGTGACAAGTGCGCGCGCCGCAGGGAGGCGAAGAGAAATTTTTGAGCTGGGGCTCCCGTTCACACACAGTGAATCACACACTCGTTTCTGGCCTTTTGCTTTTCTCGGGGCCGCGTCTGCTGCGCGCCGTGGTTTCTTAGATTTTTGCGGAAATCGCTCGGCGTGGTTTCTTAATACTACGTTTTCTTAATGCCCGCAACCCACTGTATGAGCGGCTGCGCTCTATGCAACCATCGATGATGTGACTCGCGAGCGCGGCATCCCGTGCAACACACATACAAGGTTCACACAAACAACGAAACCACGCGCGAGCGCGAGCGCGCACTTGCCCAACATATGCAGGTCACTCTGCTCACGCCATGCGAACTTACTGTGGTAGTATCGAAACCGAAGCCGAAACGGTTTGAGCCCCCCCCCCCCCCCCCCCAAGAACCTGAGGCTCGCCCCCGATGGACCACCGACTTAGCTAAGAACCTGAGGCTGGGCTAAGAACCCGTGCGTTCTTAATGCCCGTCCGGAACTGTAGAGCCTCTACAACAAACTCTACAGCAAAATCGCGCTCTACATCGCTCTACAACGGAGGCGCTTCGTCCCGCGGCGGATGTAGAGCTCTACAGCTCTACAGCGCTCCAGAGCGCTCTACATCTCTACAGCTCTACAGCGCTCTACACTCTACATCCTCTACACCCTCCCTCAGCTCGCACCTGCGAGAGTAGGCAGGGGTTACATGGTCTATCTCAAGCGGCGCCGCGGCCAGGGGGGGGGGGGGGGGGCAGGGGGGGGTCAACAAAGGGCGGGCGGGGGGGGGGGGGGGGCAAGCAGGGGCTCAGCCGATAACAAGCACAGGCATAGCAACTTTTAGACGTACTCCACGCACAAAGGCCAACTCCCGCAAGACATCCCCACAATGGCGGGGCAGCTGCCAAAAAGAATTTGCTATGAGTGCGCCCGCAACCCTTTCGGATGGTTCATGCTCTCTATGTCTATCTATCACGCGCTCGACCACCACCGCGGTGGCGACAAGAGCGCCTTTTCAACACGCTGCGATGGCGGTGTGCAGCACCAGCCGTCACGGCTTCCTGCGCCGCGTCGAGGCTCGCCGAGCGGGCGGGCGCGTAGGTCGACTCGACACGACACGGCCCCAGACAGCTTTTGAGCGCGGCAACCAGAATTAAAAAAATATGAAGCAAGGAAAAGAGGAAGCAAGGAGAATTTTGCGATGGTGTCGTGGGGCGTGCAGAAACACTTTTGTTTTGCGCGGCCGAGCAGGCTACAGCCCTCGCCTTGTGGCCGCTCCGCACGGGCGCGTCGCTCGGCGACCCGATCGAGGCGCGATCACTCGCCTCGGTGGTGCTCGTCAGCGCGGCGGCGAGGCGCTGGCGGCAGGCAAGGCCACGGTGAGTTGGCGGCGGGCGCGGGCGGCTTGCTGCGCCTGCTGCTTGGGCTGTGCGGCGCAGAGGCACCGTCCAACGCGCAGCTGCGGGTGCTCAACGGTCAGGTGAGTGCGGAGCGAGAGCAAGGCGTGGCTCGACGGCCGCAGCCACGCAGGAGGGCGGCGTGAGCTCGTTTGGCTACAGCAGCACGTGTGCATGCAGTGTTGTGCGTGGCGCCCGGACCGAATCCAAGCAGATCCTCGACGCCCAAGCAGCTCCTCTCCGGGCTGCAGGGCGGAGAAACGGCGTGGAGGGCGCGCGGGCCGCCCCGCCTCGCTGTCACTTAGACGCAGACGCGGCCCGTTTTGCCGCTTCTTCCGCGACGCACCGGTCGTCGTGGTGTCATCGCGCACGTTTCCCGTCACGGTGCATCCTCGCCGCGCCCAGGCTGCTGCCCGGACCCTCCCCTGACCCTATCTCGGAGCCCGTCCCCAGACACTATGTCACCGCGCGGTGAGGTGGTGCGAGCCGCCGCCCTCGCCGACAGAGGGCGTCGAGCCCGCTGCCCGCTCGTGCTATGAGTGGCACGTGCTATGAGGGGCACGGCGCGGGCACGCCTTCTCGGCGACTCGTTGGAGGTGCGCTCGCTCGCGGCGGCGGTGCGGGTGCTGCGCGCGAGCCGTCGCCGCCGCTCGGCGTGCAAGGGTGCGCACTGCCGACGCAGCTGGCAAGAGGGCGTGAGCTCGTTTGGGTGCAGTTGGAGCACTCGGGGTGGCAGGCTTGCGCGGCGGCTGAGAATTATTCAGACCGTCTGACAAACGCTCGGATCATCTCTGCGCCGCGGTGGATGAATTGCGACGGTTTGATCGGCCGACGCCAATCCTGGTCCGCCAGTATACTCGATTGCGGACTGGCGACGCTCCCGGCACCAGCTGCGTGACTGCTCAAAATTGCGACGGTGCCTGTGCTGACTCGCCGCGCTGCGTCAGACGCCCTCCCTCGCGTGGGAGCGTGCGCAGGAGGGAGCTTCGGCACGACCCAGTCGCGCGGGCAAAATTGGCACCGTCCCGGACGCGTTCGGCAGGATGCCCTCCGAAGACAGCCGAGAGACAGATGCGATCTCTTAGCGGCCAGAGCACGTGCGCAGCCCTGGCGGGCGTATCCCTGCGGACGCACCGCCGGCAGCTGTCCGATGCCGGTGGGCGCACCGCCGACGGCGTGCCGAGCAGCGTCCAACGCTTTGGCGGAGGCGGAGGCGGCGATGGAGGGCAGGCAGCCGCAGCCAGCGCGGTGGCCGCCCAAATCGTCACGAGATCGACGCCGAGGCGGGCGCCTGCCGGCCGCTCCGGCTGTGGCGGAGATGGCGAGTCCGCGCCGGATCGCAAAGCTACGGCGCGTCGGGAGCGAATGCGGGGGGCGGAGGAGGCTGGGGCGAGCAAAGCACAGAGGCTGCTGCTGCGCGGCCCTGGGCCGCCCTCAAATCGGCACGAGAATCGCGTGTGCACAATAGAATCGTAGCGCGTGTGTGTGTCGGCACCTCGTGTATTCTCCACAGTTTTTTGTTCTGGCACAGGGACGGGGGACAAGAGCGTGGATTGCGTGTCATTCATAGCGACGTAAAACATTCGAGAAGCGAAAGGCGGCGCCTTGCATCTGCCGATCGGGACGGCCTCCGCTCTCGCACACTCAGCCAGCGTCGGCGCTGCTACGCGCGGCTCGAGCGATGGCTCCACTTCTCCGCGCCACCATGCCGCGCACCCCCGCTCGCGCCTTCCGCTCCCTCGCGCTCATCGCTCTGGCCGCAGCGGCCAGCGCGCTGTCGCTGGCCCGAGATTCAGCGCCGAATCTGTGCAGTCTTGTCGAGATTCAGCGCCGGCGGTCGACAAGACTGTGCATCTATACCGTGCCCGCGCTGCTCGTCTCCAACTCGTCCGTGAACGCGCTGCGTCCGCCTCTGCCCGGGCAGCCTGTGTGGCGCTCAACCGCGACCGGCTTCACCTCCAACCCTGCCGTCGCCTCCGCTTGGCAGCACCGAGCCTCCCTGCACTGCGCCGCGCCTGCCAGCTCCCTCGGACCAGTTGCGGGCGTGGGATCTGGCGAGGCGGCGGACGGCACCGAGGCCGCGGATGGCGCTGAGGCAGCCGGCGCGCTGTCGTGCCCGTCTCGCGCCAACCAGTCCAACGAGTCATACGACACCCTCCCCGAGCACTGCGCGACCGACCCGCTGCTCGCGCCGGCCGACCTTCTCTCGCCGGCCGCGCGCTCGCCGCTCTCCGCGCCGGACTCGCTCTCCTCCGTGCACGCGCTGCGACCGCCGCTGCCCGGGCAGCCGACTTGGTGCTTGGCTGCCGCGTGTGTTGGCCTCCCCGCCAACTCCGCTGTCGCCTCCCTGTACTGCGCGTCGGATGCCGGCTCCCTCGGACCGGAGGCGGGCGTGGGACCTGCCGTGGCGGCGGACGGAGCCGAGACCGCGGACGGTGCGCTCCTGTCGTCAGTCTTGTGTGAGGGCGTCGGGCGTGTCGGGAGTGGGTGTCGCTCGTGCTCGCCTTGCCGCAGGCTCGAGGACTCCGAGGCTCGTGGGCCCACTTGCCCTGTCGTGACCCCGCGTGTCGTGGGCAGCACACTCCGAGAGTGTGATGCGGGGTCCACCCCGGGCGCCACCCTCCCGGTCATAAGCGCTTCTGAGCAGACCGGGGGGGACAATCGGGGGGTGTCGACAACGCAACAACCTTACGGGGTCGCACAGTGGCCGCCAGCATCTGCTGCCGCCCCGCGACCCTGTCTGGGGGCACCGTCACACCACGGGTGTTGCTTAACAGCGCACTTCGACAGGGCAGCGCAACGTCAGCAGAGTCAACTCGAGTGTCAACGGCCTACGTGCGGCACCTTGCCCTCCGAGGCGGTCAAGCTCGAGAGAACCATCCCGTGTGGCATCTACGCTGCCAACGACGACTCGCTCCCGCCGGGATCTGGGTCGACCAGTACCGATGGCGTTCGAGCACCAGGACGAGGAGGCGCCGTTCTCGCGTCTCCCGTCCCCGACAACTCCGACATGGACATCTTCGTTGGCGGCACGCCCGTCAACGAGACCATCGCCAGCCTCTTCTCTTGCGACGCCTCTCCGCCGCCCGCCGACGAGGACTCGCGGGTGAGCATCTTCTCCGTCATTTACACGCTCATCGTCTTCGTCGTGAAACTGTGTCGGGCCGCCGCGTTCGCCTTACTCTCAATCATGTACACGCTGGTCGCCTGCCTCGTGGACATGCTCCGGGCCCTCGTCTTCACCCTCTTCTCACTCGCCTTCGACATCGCGTGCACGCTGGTCTCACTCGCCTTCGACATCACGTGCACGCTGGTCCCCTGCCTCGTCGATTTGTTCCGCGCTGCCGCCGTCGCCTTCTCCGGCAAAGCGGCTGACGACTCGTCCTACCTGGGCATCGCCCACTGTGGCCTCGCGAGCCGGCGCGAGTACCGCGACACCTTCCGGCCATGGTCGCGGCGCTCGCCCAATTCGAAGTCTCCAGAGAAAAGAGGCCATCGCCACCGCCGCGCTCGTCGGCGGCCAGCCGTCGCGGGCCGGGCCGAGCCCGGCCTCAACCGGCCGCGCCGCCGCAGCAGGCCCGGAGGCCCACATGGCGGCCGCCAGCTGATAAGGAGTCTTCTGAAGCACAAGTGGCTCACGCCTCTCGCCTTCGTGTGCGCCATCTACGCGCCCCCGCTTCTTGCGATCGTGGTTCCGACGTACGCCCTCGTCATCGATCTGGCGCGCCTCGTCCTCTGGCTGGCGCGCCTCGGCATCTATCTGGCGCGCCTCGTCCTCTGGCTGGGGATGCTTCTCCTTGGCACGACAGTCGGCATCATCATCGCCGTCCGCTTCCTGCCTCTGCTGCTCGCGTCGTCCTACTGCACGGCGTCTTTCCTCCCGCGTCTACCGGCTTGGGCAGTCCCCGCCTCCTTCGACGTCGCTGCCAGCTTCGCCTTCGCCTACTTTGCGGGCTGGCTTCTGCACCGCCGCATCCCGAAGCTTGCGATGCCGCTGCTGGTGCAGGTCCTCGGCGTGCTCGGTGGCGTCGCAGCCGAGGATGGCGAGGCGAGCGCAGCAGCGGGAGCGTCGGCGCTGGCAACGGCGGGTTGGGTCCTCGGCTCGTTGCACGGCGTGCTCGCCTCGGGGAGCAGCGGCGCGTCCGCATCCAGCAGCAGCGGCGCCTCCGCATCCAGCAGCAGCGGCGCGTCCGCATCGAGCGGCGGCTCCGTGCGTGCGGCGAGGCGCCGCCGTGTTGAGCGGCAAGAGCGATGGGCCGCGGCCAAGGCAGCAGAGGTCATCTCATCGTGCTCGCGCCGAGACAACGTGGTGAACGCCATCAAGGCGGGGACGAAGGGGACGACGGTGCCCGAGGCGATGAAGCACGGCCTCCCTCTTTACCACGTTACGCCGACGGCCGTTGACCGCAAGGGCTGGATGCTGCCCGCCTTCTCCCGCGACGCGATCCCGCTCTTCGAGCGTTGCGGTCGAGAGACCTTCCTCAAGCCGCTGTCCCCGTCGAAGGCCGGCGTCGACCGCAGCCGACTCGGCGGCGTCTTGGACCACGAGGACAAGCGAGTCTGGGTGGCCGGCTCACTCGAGGATGCTCTGCTCAAGGTGCGGCGGCGAGAGGGCAAAAAGCACGACCTGTCGAGGGAATCGCCGGCGTACACCATCGTCATGATCTTCCCTTCGCACCCGCTGTACCGCACGTTCGACAACGCTCTCACCACCGCTTGCGCAAACCTCGGCGAGGGCGGGTCGTCGCTGCACCCGATCCTCATCGACGACCTCGATGCCCGCGGCGTCCCCGGCATCGGCCTCGTGGAGCTCTCGATGGCCGGCGGGGCGAAGGCGCGAAAGCTGCCGCAAGTTCTCGGGATGGCGCCGCCACCGAGGCCAGACCCTGCCAAGCCAGAGCCCAAGAACACGGCGGTCGAGCAGTGGATGGTCGACGCGATGACGAACGCCGTCGAGGCCGCCGTGGGCGCGACCGGGCTCGACGGCTGCTACTTCCACGTCTCTCCCTTCACGCTCGACGGAGTGCGCGAGCGGGGGCTGCACGGGGGGCGGAGCCGTGCCTTCAACAAGAGACCAAACGGCGAGACGTACATCGAAGCGGACACACTGTCGCACGTCGACGCGGCCGCACGCGCGCTCGGCAGCAGCTCGCTCAACCACGACCCCACCTTTGGCTGGTGGTCGACCTCGCTCTCTCGCGCGCTCAAGCACGTCGTGTCTCGGGAGCGCAACGCCAATGTCTCAAAGTACACGGTAGCCATCGTCTTCCCCGCGCACATGATGCACGAGACGTTTGAAAACTTCTACTCGGCCATCTACGCCAACCTTGGCTTCGAGGGTATCGTCACAATCCATCCCGTCCTGATTGACGCGCCAAAGGGGGCGATCGACGGCCTCATCGTCCTGGAAGTGACGCTGCCGAGCGACGTCGAGCCAACGTCGACGGCGACGGTGCGCCGCTCGCGCCCTTGCGTCGGCGTCGCGTGGCGGCGAGGCTTCGGCTCCTTTGACGCGTGGTTTGGCGGGCCGGGCGGGGTGCTCGACGGCCTCAGGTCGACGCTGGCGCCGGAGACCGTCGCAGCTCTCGACCCGAGCATCGAGGCGGCCTCCACCGCGTGCCCGCTGCTCTTCCACATCGTGCCCAAGCGGTGGTCGGCACTCAGCCCTTCGGACAAGCTCGAGGCTCGCTCGCTGCGGTCGCCCGAGATTGAGGCGATGCTCTTCGAGGGCAAGGCGCCCAAGCCCGGCGTGCAGAAGCTGCTGTGGGCCGGCAAGTCGCTAAGGGAGGTCTTTCTGCATGTGATGCGATCCGGCCCGCCGCCCGAGGCTTGGACCGTCGTCGCAGTCGACCCGACGCACCTCGATTTCTTCAAGTTCAAATCGGCGTGGGGAGGGGGCGGCCGCTACCGCACCTCGAGGTCGCCGCTGCGGCTTGAGACGTCCGGGCTGCTCGTCTTCGAGGTCACCCGCGCGGCCGAGAGGGGCGATGGAGGCGCGCCAAAGCTGCACATCGAAGTGAAGGTGGAGCGCTTGGCCAGCGAACGCGACGTGAAGGCGGCGCTGGAGAAGCAGCGGACGGAGGCGTCCGCGAGCAGCCTCGGCCTCAGCAACGAGCAGTACGCGCTCATGGTGGAGAAGTCGAAAGACGGACACGGAAGCTCTACGCTCAAGGAGCAGCTGCTGGATGCCGACTTCCGGGACGCGCTCCTCGGCCTCGCCAACCTGCTCGGCGGGTCGCACATGCTGCCGGAGGTGATGTGCAACACGCTGCCCTCACACCTCCTCGACCCCCGCTTCCTCGACGCGGTGCTCGAGCTCGCCGAGGAGGCGGGCGGGCTCGAGACGCTGCCAAAGCTCATGTGCAACTCTCTCGCCTCCAATATCCTCAAGCCCGGCTTCGCCGACGCGGCGCTTGATCTCGCCGAGAAGGCGGGCGGGCTCCACACGTTGCCACGGATGATGTGCAACAGCCTCGCCGCCAACCTCCTCGTGCCCGACTTCGCCGTCGCGGCGCTCGATCTCGCCAAGAAGGCGGGCGGGATCCACACGTTGCCACAGATGATGTGCGACAGCGTCGCCGCCAACCTCCTCGAGCCCGGCTTCGCCGGCGCGGCGCTCAAGGTTGCCGAGAAGGCGGGCGGGGCCGACCAGCTGCCGGGCTTGATGTGCGACGGCCTAGCTGCACGCCTCCACATTTCCGACTTTACCACCGACCTCCACGCCATCCTCGACATCGCCGCGGAGCTCGACGTTGACGTTCCAATGACGCTCGTGCGGCTTGTGAAGTATTCGCCCTTTTTGGACTTCATGTCGTCCATCCGCAACCGCCTCAAGGAGCTTCCGAACGACCACGAGCGCAGACTGTGCCTGCGAGGGCTTGCGGGCGACAGGTCGAAAAAGTTCGACACCATCAAGCAGTGGGGACTCGTCGCTTCCAACTACATCTCGATGCACCGCCAGTCCAAGGCCGCCGAGGGCGGCGGTGGCGTCGGCAAGCGCAAGGCCGCCGGAGGCGGGTCGGGCGGCGGCAAGCGCGCCAAGCCGCAGTGGGCGGAGGGCCAGCTTGTGGAGGTTCAGGGCGACTGCGGCTACAAGGGCTCGTGGTGGCCGGCGAAGATTCGGGAGATCGCCCCTCCACCCAAGCAGTCGGCCACGGTCGTCTACTCCTACAACGGCACGGAAACCGACACCGTCGCGAAGCGTCGCTTGCGCCCGGTGCCTGAGGTGGCGCCGCTCGCGGAGAAGGATCTGGGGGTGGGGAATTGTGGTGACTGAGATTGATCTGGGGGGGAGAAGGATTGAGTTCTTTTGGAAGGGCGAAGCATGGTGGGAGATTGTGGTGACTGAGATTCGCGGCGACGGCGCCATCCACGTCTCGTGCTGGTCGGGGGCGAACGAGTACAAGCACTTGGTCGAGAGGGGAGACGTCGCCAGGCTGCTGCGGCGGCGCACGGCATGAGTACTGGATAGTGGACACGTGTCTGTCGGAAATGTCTCGGAAATGTCTCGGAGGCACACCAAAGAGTGAGCCGACACAGTGGAATCAATGAGTGTCCTGAAAGGTTCTCTCTCTGCAGAAGGTTCTCTCTGGTAGATGTGCATGTGAGCCGTATGGCTCGGCAGTCTGTCTCGGGCAGCCTTTCTCTCCCACGGACGGCAGCGAGACGCCCTGCACACGGGCTCACGAGATGGACATGGACATGGACATGGAGCTCTGTCCGGAGGCACCTCGTGCCAACAGCCAGAGCTCGACGCGCCTATGAGGATGAATGAGGATGAGCCAGAGCGACTCTCTTGTTTGGGAAATGCGTGCAAGCGGCGGTGTCAGAGACGCCGGCGGAGATGCCGAAGGCGGCGGTGGCAGAGAGGGCGGCGAAGATACCGAAGGCGGCGGTGGCAGAGACGGCAGCAGAGATGGCGGTGAGTGCTCACCCAGGAGACGAGGAGCGGCGTGCGACGACGGCAACGAAATCTGTGGTAGAGTGAGCGAGCGAGCGTCCTTACTGGTGCCGGATCAGCTGGAGGTACATGAAGAATTCTTAAGACAAGCCTCTCTCACAGCACACTGGCACGACATGAAGAATTATTGCGCCTCTCGGCACTTGGATCTTTGGTACGATTGTGAGCGCAGCCGCTCATAGTGCATCCAACAAGATGTAGGATTAGCGCTCGCAATCGGAGGCATGTTGCTAGGATTGTGAGCCGTGCTGCTCGCAAGCTCGCAACAGACCTAGACTTTGCTCGGATTGCGAGCGCGCTGGTACTCGAGTAGTAGTCGTAGGCGTCACCAGTCGGTGTGCCAGTCCGCGCCAGTCCGCGCCAGTCCGCGCCCTTGTCGTGCCAGTTTTGAGAAAGAATTTTTATTTCTGCAAGCTCAGCTCTTCATTTGCAGTGCGACCAGACCAGCCCGCAGGCTTTACTCCAAAGGCCTCACACTCTGTCTCCAACTCCCCAGGTAGCCATGCTCTCCCTCACCAGGTTCTTCTTTCGGCTTTGGCTGTTCTTCAATGCGCACCGAAATGAAGGTAGGTACGTCCGTCCGTCAAGTGTTCTTTCCCCCGTAGGAGGGAGCGGCCGGTGGAGCCTCTCTGAAAACCCCTCCTGATGAACGAACCTACAGTAAATCCTGATCTCCATAAAACAGACCAAGAGGATTTTATTTCATACCGGCACGCAAGCAAGCGCCCGCCGATCGGAACGGGACGGTCTCTTGCTGCTGTACACACATGCTCGCTACGCCGGCCGCCGGCCGCCAGCGACTGGGCGTCTCGCTGGCGGACGGGAAGAGGAACACAAAGGGACGTCCGGACGTCCATCCACTGGGATGAGAGTACTGGAGACCTGAGGTCGAATCTGCCGATTCCACAGCCGCCCACAGGAGCGCCGCCTCAACACAGGGTCTCGGCTCTATCGAGCCATGCTAGCTCCAGCCGCAGCCCCACCCGGCCGCCCGAGGGTGTTCCCGCAGGCAGAGAAGACCAATCCTGGGGGAAGTAACCAGCTGAGTGGGCCCCGAGTTTGAAAAGGGCGACGGACGCTTGCGTCCTAGCCTCCAACAACGCCTCCCCGGCGCAGAGGGCCCCCCGGAGGGATGCACAACGGCTCCACGCCACGCCGCTTGCGGCGGTCCTCTTCCCAGCTCCGCTGAGGCCCGTGCGTTATTTTTTCCAGCCAGAGATACGACCCGGTCACAAGGGGCAACGTGTGTTTTCAGATCTCGAGCATCGTCCACTTTACCCCCCCGCAACACCAGCCAGCCGGCAGTCCGAGAAGGCGGGCCGCGACTCCTCCTCCGTCCGCTCCACCAGCGTTATCTTCATTCATCGCCGCTTCCACAAGCCACTGCGCGGAGTGTCGTCCTCGAGCTCTATCCCCGCCGCCGCCCTGTTGCCGCGGATGGCTTCAACGTGCGCAAGCGCGACGAGCCACTCTTCAGGCTGTTCTGGTGCTCCATTATTTTTTCGAGATAACTTTGGCACGCGAAAGGGAGTTCTGTGTGTACGTATTTGCATATGGGCTCCAATGCCTCCGCCTCCCAGGCCATGGAGCTCGAGGAGGTTGCCCGCATGCTCTCGCCGTGCGGCTTCGACGTGATCATCGTCTGCTGCTCGAACCAGGCCGCCGAGAACTACTGGCAGGCGCGGCTCGAGCAGACCGTCGTGCAGGTGACGGGCACAAATGCAAAGGTGGTCGCGGTGCACGAGGACTGGAACGGCGGCGCAGGCAACGGGCTGGGCACGCTGTACGCCTACCAGAAGGCGCGCGACAAGGCGAGCCGCGACGGATTTGACCTCGACGCCAAGCTCTCAGGCGGCGCCTCGGTTGCGCTTTTCCACACCGCTGGCAAGGGCACGCGGCTCGCGCCGCTGCCGGGCGCGGAGAACAACAACAAGCCGGGCGTGAAGCTACCCTCGCTCCTCGAGGTGGGCGGCGCCGCGCAGCCCCTCACTGTCCTCGAGGCGGTGATGCGCCAGACGTCGTCGTACGCGCCGTTGCGCGGCGGCCGCATCTCGGTCTTTTGGGGCGACCAAGTCTTTGTGCCGTCGGCGGGGATACAGCCGTCGACGCACCCGGCGGATATCCTGGCGGCGCTGCGGCCCATGCCAAGCAAGGCCGAGTGGGAGGCGGGGCAGCTGCACCAGTACGGCCTCATCGCCGTTGGCACGGCCGGCGACGCGACTCAGCTCGAAAAGGCGCTGCCGCCCGAGACGCTCCCGAGACGCTTCCGAGACACTTCCGAGACACATCCGGGACACTTCCGGGACACTTCCGGGACACATCCGGGACACTTCCGGGACACTTCCGAGACCGTTGCAGATCCCGCACTCGCCAGCGACTCGCACGGCTACACGTACGCTCCGTCCGTTGAGCGCACCTCACGCCCCGTTCGCTTCTCGCCCTCCCCGCTGGACCGACATGTCCACATGTCCTCCACCTGCCAAACGGACGCGGCAGCACCTCCCAGACCCCCTCACAGCTGCTTGGGCGCAAAGAGCGGCATGTGGCGTAGCGGTCCCCGGTCCGCTGGCCCGAACGCCGCCGCCCCGTCCGCCGCGACAGGTGGACTACGACACGGCGAAGGCGTACTTGCCGCCGGACGTCGAGCGTGTCGGAACATCGCTCGGCTCCTTCTCCCTCTCCGCAGCGCTGCTCGCCGCCCTGATGGCACTCGCACAGCCGAGAGACATGGATGCAGCCGAGAGACAGCCGAGAGACAGCCAAGAGACAGCCGAGAGACAGCCGAGAGACAGCCGAGAGACAGCCGAGAGACAGCCGGGACACATGGCCGAGATGAGAGACAGCCGAGAGACAGCCGAGAGACAGCCGAGAGACAGCCGAGAGACAGCCGAGAGACAGCCGGGAGACATGGATGCAGCCGAGAGACAGCCGAGAGACAGCCGAGAGACAGCCGAGAGACAGCCGAGAGACAGCCGAGAGACAGCCGGGACACATGGCCGAGAGGAGAGACAGCCGAGAGACAGCCGAGAGACAGCCGAGAGACAGCCGGGACACATGGCCGAGAGGAGAGAGAGGCGAGAGACATGGCCCTTCTCCCTCTCCGCCGCGCTGCTCGCCGCCGATGGATCGCCGCCCCCCCTCCCTCCACCCTTTCCGCCACCACCTCCGTCTCCTCCACCTTCTCCACCACCACCGAGCCCGCCGCCTCCGAGCTCACCCCCCCCCGGTCCCGAGGCAGTGCCGCAAGCGCCCAGCCACACTAACCACACTATCAGCCCCCGTCCCCACTATCAGGCCGAGTTTGCGCCCGAGCTCGCCGCCAAGTGCGCCTGCCTCGACTCGGACCCGCACTTTTGGATGCCGCTCACCCTCCAAAAGGAGGACTACCTCGCGGTGATGGGCAAGAAGGGGACGCCGGCCGGCGAGGCGGCGGCGCACTACGCGCGGATGGCCGCTTTCGCCGCCAAGTTTGCGCCGGGTGGCGGGGGGATCCTCGGCTGCGTCGATGTGGGCGCAAAGGCGCTCTGGTGGGACTATGGACGCCTCGAGCTCTACCAGACAAACAACCTGCACGCGGCCGAGGAGGGCCCCTCGCCGCACGCGCTCCGCACCTTCCTCAAGCTGCAGCCGCAAGGCGCGCCCGAGTCGGACGCGTCTGGACGGCAGCAGCGCAACCAGCTCGGCGCCGGCCTGACCGTGCACCCCTCGGCGGTGGTACTCAACTGCCGGATCGGCTCGGGCACGATCGGGCGCGAGAGTGCGCCTGCGCCCGCACCCTCCTCGCCCGCACCCTCATCGCCCGTACCTGCGTTAGGGCCGGCTGCGTGCTTGTCAACGTGACGGCGCCCGAGGTGGAGGTGGAGGCCGCCATCCTGATGAGCGTGACCAGCGCCGGCCCTGTGCGTGGCAAGCGAGGCGTCCTCTACAACGTCGTGCACGAGGGGTCGGAGCCGCTCTCCGCCGACGCCGTGCGCGCCGACGTCTTCCAGCCCGGCGGCAAGCAGGCAGCCTCTCCACCCCTGCAGCCTCTCCTCCCCTGCAGCGCCTCCTCCCCTGCAGCGCCTCCTCCTGCCCCTACAAGAGTGAAAGAGCCGGCAGGAGGTCGGAGTCTAGTCCAGATGGAGCCGAGATCGAAGTAGGGGCGTGGTGTGCTCCAGTCCCCCCCCCCCCCCAGATTGTGGTCTCATCGAGCATCGAGACGGACGGCGGAAAGGCGTGGAAGGTCACGCTGCCCGAGAACGCCTTTTCGTTCGAGGAGGTCTACAAGCAGAACCAGAAGCTCGACGTGAGCGAGTGCCAGGCCTTGGGCGCCGCCGCACACAAGCGCGTGGCGCAGGCGCTCGAGACGCTCGAGAGGCTCCCCTGATGGTCCAGACTCTGCCGGAAGAAAGGAGGGGCTGAATCTATGTGTGATTGCCGGGCGGCACCGCAATGCGTGTGCTGAGGCGGTTTCAATTGGGCGGTTTGCGGAGGGGAGCCGGAGGGGGGCGATGGCGCGTGACATCTGTGGTTGTGCGTGCGCGCGCGCCGACGTGTGACGGCCCGTGACGATAAAACAGCGCACATTTCTGTGTGATGTTCCACGCATTGTGCTTTGTGGGGGTGAACCTTCTCTATTTTTGTACTGGGCTGGGTTTTTAGGCATTGTGGGGTTGGCACTCCCATCGACCCTCATGACCTCCTGCGGTCTCTGAGATGGACACCAGTGGGTGTGGGACCACAGCCAGGATACACTCGAAGGCTGGGTAAGCAGTAGAGGTCGATACTCGACGCGTCCCACATGGTTGTGTCGCTGTCGGCACGCTGTCGACAGGACGTCGAGCGACACCGGTGGCAGTGCCACCCAGGAGTGGTCGGGCGGTCTCCCGTCATGAGAGAGCCACCATGTGATCCGTATGATGGTTCCTGACAACCGCCTCAGTCAACTTTCGTCACAGTTCCCGCTCTGAGAGGAGCTGAGGGTCAGTTCGACAGCTGGAGCTGTGTCGCCGGCGTGCGGCGGCCTGCCTCCGGAGGTGCCTCTGAGGTGGACATTTCTTGGTCACCGTGAGAGAACGCGTTCGAATTTTTACTCCGGAACTTCAACTCTGCACGCGCACCGGCCAGGGCTACAATAGTGCCAGTGAGGCGGAGGCGCGAGTCGGAAGGCCGCGACCGTCAAGTGTTCCCTTCGTTTTCCTACAATCGCTGTGAACCCAGCCACGTATAGACCTAGACGGCTCTCCGTCCCATCCACACCATCGCTTCGGTGGAAGGGGGTGAACCGCGCCATCTCCCGTCTCCGCTTTGACCTTTCTCTCTGCACTCTGGTAGGACGGGAACGAGATGATAGTAGGGAGTAGAGAAGAAAGCAAAGTCCAAAGAGGAGCCCTGCGCACGCACGACTCCGCAGGAGAAGCCCCTCCACAGAAAAACTGCGGCCGCCAGCGACTGAGCGTCTCGCTGGCGGACGGGGAGAGGAACACAAAGGGACGTACGGTAAAGCCGTACGGACGTCCATCCACTGGGATATGAGAGTACTGGAGAGATGAGGTCGAATCTGCTGATTCAACAGCCGCCCAAAGGAGCGCCGCCTCAACACGGGGTCTCGGCTCTATCGAGCCATGCTAGCTCTCCAGTCGCAGCCGGGTGTTCCCGCAAGCAGAGAAGACTAATCCTGGGGGAAGCAACCCGATCCGCCGCCCAAGCTCTCACGCCGCGCGCGTAGGGCCCTTAGGGGCCTAGGCTGAGAAAACACAACCTCTCCCTTTTCTCCCCCAGTAAGCTAAAAGTTACGTACAATGCACCGGCTTTACACACACACGTGAGAAGGTTCGACCTTCGTTGCGGTGCATATAGTGCATTTCATCGGATCCCTTCCTACATCTATCATCTTCTAGATCTAGGAGACTAGGACTATGTCTATGAGCAGCTCTCCGCTCACAATGTCAATGATCAATGGGACTGGTGACGCACCTACGAGACTACTAGTACTACCCAAAACGTCACCCCAATCACATCGATTGTGAGCGGAGCTGCTCACGTAGTCGTAGACATAGTCCTAGAAGATGTAGGATTAGTCGTAGGCGTCACCGTAGGTGCTCACAATCGCACAGAGATGCTACGATTGCGAGGAGTGATGCTCACAATCCTTCGACTTCTTTCTAGCGACTTCTAGGATTGAGAGCGAGGCTGCTCACTCACTTAACCGTTTCCGAAAAAAGAATTTGCTTCCTAGGCTACACGACGCCCTACTGGGCGCCCTCCGCTCCCTTCCCCTCAGAGCCCCCCATCCCCCGCGCGACGCGCACGGAAGAATTTACTGCACGCCACTGTCTTGCCGCGGCTGGACGTGGGCACCTTGGAGAAGCCGTTCGTGGGCCGAATGCCGTCGCGGTCGCAGCAGCGGCGCCTCCCACTTCAGAGTGCTGCGCCCAGCGCTGACACCGCCGCCGCCGCCACGCCTAGCGCGCTCTCGCTCGGGCTGGTTGAGGTGCGAGACACCGGCTGTCCCACCCGCGGGCATGGCCTCTTCGCTGCCGCGCCGCTGCCCGACGGCGCGTACCTCGGCGACTACACGGGCGAGGTGCGGACTCGCCTCGTCACTCAGCACACTCCCTCCACGCCAATGCCATCAGGCGCCACGCACACACCGCACGCAGCCTCACGGTGCCTCAGGGTGCCTCGCAGGTGCTGACGCAAGAGGAGTACCTGGCGCGGTACCCTGATGAGGATGCGCGGTACGTGCTCGCCGCCAGCGCCGACTGGAACATCGACGCCGCGGAGGCGGGCTCTTCCTCGCTGCTGCGGTACGTCAACCACTCGTCCTCGCCAAACTGCTATTACCATGTGGAGCGGGTGCGCAGGTCGCCCGCGCGCCGCGTGAGCTTCTACACGCTGCGGCCCGTGCGGCCGGGCGAGGAGCTGCTCTTTGACTACGGCAAAGAGTTTTGGCGGGGGCGCTGCGAGGAGCAAGTTGGTGATGGCACGTAGCTCGTGTACTCTCTGAGGAGACACCGTGTCGTGAGAGACAAATCAATAAAAACAACTGATAAACTCGCGGCGGAATATATACTCTACGTGGGGCTGGGTTCACAGCGATTGTACTCTTTGTAGGAAAATGACGGCGGAACACTTGACGGTCGCGGCCTTCCGACTCGCGCCTCCGCCTCACTGGCACTATTGTAGCCCTGGCCGGTGCGCGTGCGGAGTTGAAGTTCCGGAGTATATACTAGTCATTTTGGCCTGTGGTTTTGGCTTCTAGTGGTTCTACAATTTATCCTGGGCAGGCGGCGTAGTTTTTGCGAAAAGGTGTGATTGTACCCAAGCACACGCAGACCATGAAAACCGGAGAGAAGTGTGTGTAAGCAATACTGTATGTAGCATCGTGTGCACAGCTTCAAATATCAAAAGTGCTCACTTTTCCTTGCCGACATTTTTCGCCCATCCAAATTAGCGTTTCTTTCTGCATTCTGGGATACGTGCTTGCTTTTCGGAAACTTCCGAAGGTATTCGCCCTTTGGACATTCCCCAAACGTGTTCCACCCCAATTAATGATGACAGGACGTTTATATGCCAGAGCGCTTGAGTCTCAACATTGTGTAGGCAAGTGCACACACGCTGCACACGATTGGCTCGGGAGCCGACACGAGGCGCACTGTCACCGGCCTTAGCACCGGGTCCGGACTGCTGGACACACAGCACATAGCACACAGGACAGCTCACGAGGCGGCGCTATATAGTGGGGTTCTCATGGGACTGACGCGGGCGAAGAAGGTGGAGCACAGGGACGGGAACACAGAACTCTCGAACTGACAGGCGTCGCGTAGCTTTGCAAACAATCCATTGCGGATGCAGTTACTCCACTTTCACAATGACTAATCGATTGTCTTATGCAACTCCATGCAATGCTTGTGAGATCAGTGATGTCTTTCGTACAGGCCGGTGATCAGATCGCATGACGAAGAGCTGCGCAAGTTCTTTACTGAATCAATGCGCCAACCGTATTCCTGTCGTTTCCATATCGGGTCCCTATACGATAATGGTGTTTGTGCATGAGCTGACGCATGCAGCTGTCCACATCGTGCCTCTTGCCTTCCCATTGTATCAACCTCGGTTGCCAGCGGGAGAACAATGTCTTACTCCCATTAGATGCAATCGCAGCACATTCATGGCCTTCAATATCAATCTTGACGACATCCACCGAAGGCAAATTCAACGCACGCAGCACCGAGTCAAGCGTGCGCGTATGCGTCCTCTCACAAGCCTCATTTTGATCCGAGGTACAAGGCAGTCTTGGCGCCCTGTCACACTTCAAGACACCATTACCAATTCCACCATTGCCATGGAATTTGTTATTGGCAGTCACCGTGCAAATTCTGCCTTCGTTATCAGGCGTGGATAGTGCAACAGGGACGACTCTCACCCGCTGTGCAAGGGTTGGGTTTAAGCACAGGGACACGTTGAGAGCAAGTAGGTTCCTTGGCATTGGCTCGATCGCAACGGTACGCCAGCCCGCATGCGCGAAAAGTAGGGAGTAGAACCCGATGTTTGCACCAACATCAAGTAAGTAACGAGGCTTTGTAAGGATGGATGGCAGCGTTGCATTTGCCAAGTCTGCAAGTTCTTGTGGTGCCTGAATCTCCCAGAAGCCTCTGTGACGGATGTTGCGGCTCATTGGATCGTTGTGGTGAGTCCTTACAGCCATGTCAAAAAGTCGACCTTCTGTGGTTCTCACTGGTACGACAGTGAGATCAGACGGAAGGGTTCCGCAGCGAGCGTCCATCTGTTCACGAGCCAGGATACGGGAGCCGTTCTTGTCACACGGGAGTCGCCCTCACGGGTTCGGCACGCTGTCGAGGGTCCTAGTAAAAGGAAAATGCGAGACTCCAAAAAGCATACCTCGAGGTATGAATACTCGAACTGTGAATTTAGCCGAGAAGACGCACGGATCACAGGACAAAAGTTGATTGAAACCGAAGGTGGTTAAAGACCTCGCGAAAATACGTGAGCAGAACGGCAGGCAGGCTGGCTGGGAAGCCGCGTTTCCCTTGCAGCTTGTCCGTCTATCTATGAATACTCCCTGGCAGCCTGTCACGTGTCACAAGAAAGCAGGCGAGGTTCTTCACTCGCCAGGACTTGATGTATGTTTTTTTATGCCGCTGGCTATCGCATGCCGCTTGCTATTGTATGACGCTCACGATCGCACGGTCATTATGCCGCTCACTATCGCATGCTGCTCGCTATTGCATGCCGCTTTCTATCGCAGATCGCATGCCGCTAGCTATCGCATGCCGCTCGCCATGCATGCCGCTCGCTATCAGTATGCCGTGTGTAAGTGTGAGCATGGGTATGTGTACGAGTATTTTCTGGCTTCTTCGTCCGACCAGCAAGACCTGACATGTGACTCCATAGACATGAGTAAGTGTGAGCATGGGTATGAGTACGAGTATTTTCTGGCTTCTTCGTCCAACCAGCAAAGCGTGACATGTGACTCCACACCGCCCGACGCCGCGAGCCCGCCATGGCATGCCCGGCCGCGCCAAACTCTCCCGCCGTCGGCCACGCCGCAGCCCAGCCTCGCTCGCCGCGTCATGGGTCGTAGATGCGTGCGTGCCAGTGCGTGACAATTCGTGACCATGCGTGCATGGGCTGCTAGCCACTCGCCACGATCGAAATGCCGTCGCAGCCCGCTGCCAGCGCTGCTGCCTGCTGGCGCTGCTCGTGCTCAGCTGACGGCACGGACCAGCAGGACGCAGTGAACCGACGCAGTGAACCAACCGCGTCGCGCGTGCCTTTGGCCCTTGCGATAAGTAGAGTGACCCCCCCCTCTGCGAGGCAGCGAAGCCACCGCTCGTGCGACGCAATCTGAGCGAGCGTGCCCTGTTTAGGGACTGGAGAAGTGCTCTGCTCAGAGTAGAGGTCGGAGACGGGCGGCATCTTGCTAACGAGCGGGAGGCCGGACGGACGTAGTACCCAAGGTTGTAGTTGTTGACCATCCCAAAGTCGACATCCTTGGCCCGGGCGCGGTAGACGCCCCAGAGCTTGATTGCAGCGGTCGCGGATGGAGTTGTAGTGCTTGTTGAAGTAGACGAGCAGCGGCGGTTGCGCGAGGGGCGGTGCTTCGTCGCCGCCAGCGAGGGCGTGGCCCTGGTAGGCTCTGGCCTGTCACGTACGTAGTGATGGCCAGACGGCGAGGAAGGCGGCGACGAAGCACGCGTCGGCGACGTCGGCGTGCCCTCCGATGTTTGAGCCGCCTTTCGCCACCGAGAGCTGCACCTCCTCCCAGGCGCGGTCGAGCTCCTCTGTGGGCGTGCCGTTTGCCCTGGCGAGGATCTCGAAGGAGGTGCGCAGCCGCGGGAGCACCACCGTGTTGAGGACGGGCTTCACACAAAAACACAACCACGGACCCAAGACGCACAAGCTCAGACAGTCGAGAAAGGGATAGACCGCAACGACAGTCAGAAGTCAGCGCTGGCTGGGCTTCCTCATAGCTTGCCCTCTCGCTGCGTGGGTCCGGCCCCCGGGCATGGACTGGCAAAACGATGGCGGCCAAGCGTCCGCGCGCCGAAAACGTCCTGGTCGACGCTCTCCGCAACGCGTCGGCACCTTGCATCGTGGCATCCTCTGCGCGCGCGTCAGGGCTGGCTGCTGCCGCGGCGGTGCACTCGCTACCGACCTCGGATCTGCTCGTCTTCGTCGCCTCTGACGATCGACGGACTATCGCAGTGCCCGACGAGTCGTCGCTCGAGCGGCTTCTCGACGAGGCTGCGTTTGACGTCGAGGCACGCATGGGCACCGCGATCGAATCCCTCGCCGCACGGCTCGCGGCGTGCGAGCCGTCCGTGTACGAGATGGTGCGCTTGGCGGAGGAGGAGGCGCTCGCGTGTGGGTTGGCCCGACGGCATGGCGTGCGCCTCGCCCTCGAGGCCGTGCTTGGCCACGACGCAAGCTCACCGAGGGCCACCGCTGCCGTCAAGGAGCTCGCCGCCTCCGTGCATTCCGCCGCCGCCGAGCCACGCGCGCCCGTCGCGACGGTGCTCGCGCTGCTCGACGCTGCGGGCGCCGCGGCGCTCGCACTCAACGTGCTCAGCGTGCTGTGCTTTGGCGACGCGCTCGGGTCCGACGCGCTCATGGCGTGGGAGCAGCGGCAGCAGCAGCAGGCGGCCGACGGCACGGCGAGCGCCGACGTTTGCCGGCTGCGCCCTCTGCTCGAGTGGCAGCGGCTGCAGCTTCAGCCGACGAGCACCGGCGAGGCAAGCGAGCACGGCGACGAGGCGCTGTCGCCGGCGGCAGAGGACGAGAATGGCGGCGAGCGCGATCGTGCTGACGACGACGACGGCGCGAGCGACGGCGCGAGCGATTGGGATCGCGAGGGGCAGAGCGACGGCGGTGGCGGTGGCGGTGGCGGTGGCTTCGCCGCGTCCGGGGCGCGGCTGTGGCGGCACGTGGCGGTGCACGGCGAGTGCGCGTGGCAGCCGTCTGCGGCCCGGCCGGCGCTCGTCGCCGAGCTTGGCGCGACGCGCGAAGGCGTGGTGGTGCTCGACGGCCTCGTGGACGATGCGCTGCGTGCCGACCTTCTCCGGCTGCTGCTGGGCGACGCGCGAGGAGGCGCGGCCGGCGGTGGCGGCGCGCACGCGGCTGCGCCGAACGACTTGGCGGCACCGAGCATCCACGAGCCGCCGGCGGGCCGATGGGAGCGCACGACGGTCGACAGCGCGGGGCTGCCGCGCACGTGGGGCATACGGCCGCGGCTACTGCGCGCACTCGAGCGCCGGCCGCCCCGCAGCCTTATCGAGGTGCACACGCGCCTCGCGCGCCTCTACCCCGAGTACGACGTCGCGCGCATCGAGGCGGCCGCGGTCGCTCCCGCGGCGCGGTGCGGCGGCAGCGGCGGCGAGGGCGGCGAGGGCGGCGAGGGCGGCGAGGGCGGTGAGGGCGGTGAGGACGGCGAGGGCGGCGAGGGCGGCGAGGGCGGCAAGGGCGGCGAGGGCGGCGAGGGCGGCGAGGGCGGCGAGGGCGGCGAGGGCGGCCAGTTTGTGTACTCGTCGCTGGTGGCGAACGCCGCGGTGTACGGCCACTGCTTCTGTTGGCACGTGGACGCCGATCCCGCGGCGATGCCGCCCTCGGCTTGGCGGGACGCGTACGGCGACTACACGAACGGCGCGTCGGGCCGCCCGCTGCTCGTCTCGCTGCTCGTGTACGTCGACGACGAGTGGCGGCGCGAGTGGGACGCGGAGACGCTCTTCCTCGACGACGAGCGCGGCGTGGGCGTGCTCGTGCAGCCGCGGCCAGGGCGGTGCGTGCTCATGCACCAGGACGTGCTCCACCGGGTCTCGGCGCCGTCGCTCGCGGCCCGCCGCCCTCGCTACTCGCTTGTCCTCCGGCTGTGCCTCGTGCCAAAGGAAGGGCGAGCGCGCGAGCGCGAGAGCGTGTGCCGGCCCGAGTGGGGGGCGCCGGCGCGCTTCGGTTGACACGGCGTTCGGACCCGAGATGGCTCGCGGTCAGTCAGAGGAGACGAGTCGCTCCTCATCGATCGCAAACCCTGTTAGCAGTCCACCTCCGGGTGTGGGAAGGTATTGTTTTCTTTCTTCGTGCCCAGCGTGAGAGGGAGCTCTGGTAAAATTCTTTGCTTCCAATTGTTTTAGCCTTTTACCTAAAATACAAAAAGGAATTACCGTCCGTTCTGACACGTGCGACGACCGAGCTGACGCCCCTCCCTGGCCACCCCGCTGCCGTTCGGGACGGGGCGTGGGTGCGGGGACGCACGCGGAGTAGGCAGAAGTAGCCGAGAGTGCCGCAGGAGAGCGAGCGCTGTCCCCGTCCTCCCCTTGCGCGCATGATTCCGCCAATCGAGCAGGGCGCTGTGTTTGTGATTGGGCTGCAAAAGGCGGGGACAAGCCAGCTGCACGCCATCCTGCTGCGCGTGCTTGGGCTCGTCAGTGCAGAGCACGCCGGGCCTGAGGCCCTGGGCAACAAGGAACTCCATTTCTTTGAAGGCAAGCACTCTGATTGCGCCCTCAACGCCTCCTCGCCCGCCCTTGCGTGCCTCGCCTCCTTCTCGCGGCAAGCAAAGATGGCGCGAATGCTGCAGAATGGGTGGGTCACCGACGCGACACCCGATTACTTTGGCAGTCCACGAGCGCTTCGCGCCCTGCCGCTGACGTTCCCACCCAGGGAGGGCGTGCTGCCGCGCGTCAGGATCATCCTCACGCTTCGCGAACCCACCGACCGCGCCTTCTCGGCCTACATCAACAACCGGCGCCAGTGCCTCCTGCCTCGCCTGCCGGCTGCAGTCCTGGCGGACCCGGTGCGGCGCGAGGCCGCGGAGCGGATGCGCTCCTTTCGCTGCGAGCCACGCACCTTTGAGGAGGCGGTGCAGGACGAGATGGCGGCTCTCCTATCCAGCTGCTGGCCATCAAACGCCAGCAGCACAGTCACCCCGCACCCACGCAAGAGTGCCGCCTTGGACTTGGCGGCGCGGTTTGCCCAGCAGTGGGACATCTCGCCGGTCAACGTCTGGGAGAACTACATGCGCTGGTCGCCGCCGTGGCCTGTGGCTCCCAGGCCGCTGCCGGAGGAGGGGCAGTGCGCCCTCGAGAGCTGCTGGATCCAGCCTGTCTTCCCGAATCGTCGCGGCTGCAAGGGGTACCTTGCCAACTCGCTCGTGGCGGCCAAGCTGCGGCTCTGGTCGGCTGCCTACGGCCCTCAGCTGCTCGTCGTAAGCTTTGAGGACACGACGTCCGAGCCCGCAGGGACGGCAGAGAGGCTTGCAGCCTTCCTGGGCGTGCCGCGCACGGCGCTCGAGGAGCGCCGGTCGTCTCTCGAGGCGCTCTCCGACCACAGCTGCTGGCACAGCTGTGGCCACAAGCAGCGTCTTGCCGCGGAGCAGCCGGCAAACTTCAGCACCGTGCTCCCTGCAGTGCGCTCCGCACTCGATCTCTTCTTTTCGCGCGATCAGAGAGATCTGGGGGCGTTTCTCTCCCAGGCGCAAGTCCCTGGATCGGAGCGTGTTCTGGCCAGGATGCCACGGCGCGCGTGTGGCCGTTGCGGAAGTTGGCGGCGATCAGCGGCAGGCGGCTGAAGACAGAAGAGCATGAGTGGCACCGGGCAACGCCAGCCCCCCCCCCCTTGTTACGGTTAGCTGTGCCGTGCACTTTCCACAACGCACAAGTCTGATCGGTGCACCATGCGCGTGATGCGCCGCTGGACGCGAACCCGCCCTCACTGGCGTTGCAGCGCGGCGACGGAGGAATAATAAAAATACCAAAAATACCATTTCCCCCAAGACTATAAGGTAAAAGGTAAGGGGGAAGGTAAATTTCTCCACACACACAAAGTGGTGGGGCCCCAGACTACTTCAGAGGTGCTGCCAGTGGCGCGCACACGGCACAGTGGTGCCGTCACGCTCTCACGCAGCGAGGGCTGGAGGCCTGGGCGCACCCCATAGAAGGCCAAAAAGCCGATAGCCGTATTTCTCGCAGCTGTGTCACGCAGGGGTTTCTTGACCGTTTTACACCTCTACTGGAGGAGATGTGGGTGCCTTGACACGCTCCAAAGAGGACAGCCTAGGCCGGGCGGCAAACGGCACGGCAGAGGGTTGCCTCACCCGCTCGCCGCCGTCCGGCCGGGCCTGGAGTTTCCGCCCGCGACGCCACCATCGCTCCTCAGAGCAGTTTTGGAGGAAGCGGAACCGGTAGTGCGCCCGCCCACGGTTGCGCGTGTCTACGTACTCGCGCGGCGCCTTGGTCACGACGACAGCGTTGCGCACAAAGTAGACCGAGCCGATCATGGCGTCGAGGGCCCCGCTAAAGACGGGCGCGTCGCGCCAGCACTGGAACTCGCGGTTGAGCACGCGGTGGACGGCGGCGCGGAAGAGCTCGACCATGTCCGTCTCCTCCGTCTCGTCCGACATGGTCCAGCCGTACGGCTTGAGCCCCATGCCGGAGGCGCGCGCCCAGTAGTTTGTCTCGATGTCCTCGATGATATAGACCCCTCCGGGCGGCAGCCGCGGGAAGAACTCGCGAAACGTGCGGAGCTGGTGCGACGGCTTGTGGCTGCCGTCGTCGAGCACGACCGACCAGTTGCGCAGCCGCGCCACGCGGCGGAGGTCGGCTCGGCTGCCCTGGTCGAGCCGCAGGATGCGCGGCGACGTGTACGCCTTCTTGTCGGCGCCAAAGACGGTCGCACGCGGCAAGTACCGATCCCACATCTGGAGGGACTGCTCCTGAAAGACGCCAATCTCGAGCATATCGAACGCAGACTGCCGGAGGTGCTCCAGGAAGAAGGGGTAGAAGAGGGTGAATTGGTGCCGCGTCGCCTTGTCGGTCCCCGTCTGCAGCGCGATGCGGTGCAGATCGGCGTGGATCGAGAGCGGGTCGGAACGCCTGCTCGGCGAGACAGCCGAGGCCGCCGAGTCTGCCGCGGATGCTGCAGGCGCGTCGCCGGCCACAGGCGACCCGGCCGGCGAGGATGACGTGGCCGCTGAGTGTCGGCCGGCAGCAAAGCCGAGGAGGCCGCCAACGGCAAATCCTGCCAACAAGGAGAGCGGCGGTGCGGCAGGCGCGTGGCGAGAGTGCGACGGCGACATGCTTGGCATTCCGATGCAAAACAGCAGCTTGGCGTGGTGACGCCAACTGGCCAAACCACGAATCCTAACCCCATTTCGTGTTTCTTTTATGAAAGGTGGGGGCGCCTTCGGAGCCTTCGGAGGCCTTGACGACGACGACGATGAGGAAGAGGAGGAGGAAGGCGAGCTCCTCCGGCCCATGGTGGTTGCCAAGGTTAAGATCTGCGGGAGAGAACGAGCTTGGTCAGCACCCCATTGACGCGAAGAGCGGAGGCCAGCGCCTTGGTACCCTCGTCGCCGATTCTGTTGGAGTTTAGGAACAGACCGGTCAGCACCTCGTTGACGCGAAGAGCGGAAGCCAGCGCCTTGGCGCCCTCGTGGCCGATGTTGTTTTGCCAGAGCCAGAGGTAGGTCAGCACCCCGTTGCCGCGCAGCGCCTCGGCGATCGCAGCGGCGCCCTCGTTGCGGATCTCGTTCTCGCTCAGGTTGAGGTCGGTCAGCACCCCATTGACGCGAAGAGTGGCTGCTAGCGCCTTGGCGCCCGCGTCACCGATCTTGTTGCCGCAGATGTCGAGGCTTTTCAGCACCCCATTGACGCGAAGAGCGGAGGCCAGCGCCTTGGTACCCTCGTCGCCGATGTCGTTCTGTCCGAGATCGAGTTGGGTCAGCACCCCGCTGACCGACACGAAGTCGGCGATCTCTGCGGCACCAGTCGGGCCGATGCCGCAGTAAAGCAAGCCGAGCGAGGTGAGCTTGTTGCGATGCCGCTCGACACGCACAATGCTGAGGGCCGCCTCCTCGATGTGGCTATTGCCGCCGAGGTTGAGGTCGGTGAGCGCCTCGTTGACGCGAAGAGCGGATGCTAGCGCCTTGGCACCCTCGTCGCCAATCTCGATGGCATCGAGGGGGTTGAGATCGAGTGTTTTCAGAACCCCATTCTTGTAGGTTCTCAAGAACCAAGCGAAGGCCTGGCCTGGGGCCCACCACTCCAAATCTGAGTCCTCATAATCTGAGTCCTCATTTAACTTTTTGATCTTGAACCTGGTCATCCCTCGCAGGTCAGCGATGGTCAATCGATGTTTTTTGAGGATCTCGATAAGTGCCTTGCACGCGTTCCTTCTCCGTGCAAAAGCTCTCGCATGCGCTCGTTCCGCGATTGGTTCGAAGATTGGTTCGAAGAGAGAACTGACCGCTGTCCGTGCGATTTTAATGGAAGTTCGCCGAAAGGGGAGCAGACTTGCTGTTGGTAGGTGCGCACCGATTTTCGCGATCAAGTCTTGAGGCAAATCGAGGACTCGCAGCGCGGCCACCACATTTGCTGAGTCAGACGACTCAGACTTGGAGCACTTGGAGTGCAGTCGGTGACCTCACATCCAGGGCCGGTGAGCTGAGAAGCGCATCCAGCGGGCCGGATGATCGGGATCGGGCTACGGGCTAGAGAGCCCTGACCCCTAGCTAGGGGGGGTGCGCATTCGCAGGGCAAGGGCCTTAAAGTAAACACGGGTCTCCGAGGGTTAGTTCTGCGCTTTGGGTGACGGCGTCTCAGAATCCCAGTCCGTCACAACAGGCCCCAACGGCCTGCCCAGCCCGAGCCACGGTCCCGACGACGGGGATGAGGTCGATGGTGTCCCACACGCCCCACATGGTCTGGTTGTACTTTGCGAGGGCCTCAGGACACCGCGGCACGCCCGCCTCGTCCACGTTGTTTTGTGGATCTGCGAGGGCGCAGGCGGCGGCGGACGAGCGTCAGCAGCATAAAATGGGACGAGCATGGTACGGGCTCGTTTTGGGGGTCGCGGGGGAGAGTAGGCATGGAGGCGACCCGCGGCTGCGCGCTCAGCAGCGATCCGGCTGCGATCCGATTGTGCCAGATTCGCGTCATCTCGAGCCTCGGATCGAGCCGCTCGCGCGGCGGTCGCAGCACGGCGTGCAGCCATGCACGGACCACGGTGTCGCTGCAGTGGTGGTTGTGGGGCGAGGCAGGCGCGCGCACGGGCAGCTCTTTCTCGCGCTGCGTCACGCCGGGCGGCGGGCGAAGCAAAGCAAGCACAGCGTCTACCAGCATACCCGACCTAGGACGCAAGGTGAGCGAACCGCGTGTCATCGATGGAACGTACGAGTTCGCCTTATCAGTGGGGGCGCCGCAATTGAATCGGGAGGATGTAGCGATGTAGAGCACTAAAAGTAGAGCAGGGAAGACGCGGTTGCACACAAAGCAAACAGCAAACAGGAGTTGCGCAAGGCGAAAGAAGCCGCGAGAACAAGGGACCGGCAGGCGGCGGCGTCGCAGGACGAGGCAGAAGAGAACGACGCGACAGAGGAGGAAGTGACAAGGGAGAGACCGACGAGAGTGGGACGGCCGCGAGGTGGCATGAAGGTTGCAGCGAGAATCGGAGAGAGACTGCGAAGAGAGATAGGAAGAGGCAGACTCCCCAGGGTGGGCGACGGCTAGCGCACCACACTCCTCTCCTTAAAATCCCTGTGTGGTGGCGGCGTGCCGTTCTCCCATCCCTCCCTTGGGTTGTGTGTTTTCTTTCTTTCTTTCTTACAAAGCAAACAGTCGGGAAGGACTTCGGCCCGACGGCGCAGGGCGGGCGGGGCCGATCTTGTATTGGCCTGTATGAGAGTTTCCGGCAACCCAGACGCCAGAGGGAAACCAGAGGGTCCCCAGCACTTTGCGTTTCCGGAAAATTCCATGGAAACCAGAGGGTGTTTGGTGCTCCATTCAGGCAACTCTCGAGTTTCCCTGGAGTCTGAGTACTGAGAGCTGGGTCTGGGGCAAAATCTGAGGCAATAAATAAATAAATAAAAACGGTCAAACGCTGAGACGAGATGGGATTTAGGGACATGTGTCCCCGCCCTGCAAATCTGAGGCAAACTCGAGGAAACCGGCAAAATTACCTGGTATTTTCCTGAGGGAGGGTGTAGACGACATGTAGAGTGTAGAGCGCTGTAGAGCTGTAGATGAGGGGGGCGCTGTAGAGCTGTAGAGCTCTACAACCGGCGCGTGACGATGTGAGTCGCCTGTAGAGCGATGTAGAGCGCGATTTTGCTGTAGAGTTTGTTGTAGAGGCTCTACAGCCCTACAGTGAAACTGCCGGGAAGGCAGTGACTCAAAGAGGTCGAGTCGCACTAATGGGGGATGTCTCCGAGCTTACTGGAGCTCTGGTGGACGGCCCTGACTATCCCTGACACACAGAGAGTCACTCTGACGGCACACAACACCCTATGACTGCGTCATGACCAGCCTGCCATGCGTCGCCGGTGCCGCATTCGTCGCTGTGCTTCTTTAGCAGGCGGTGGACTGTCGGCTGCGAGGACGGTCGCATTTGCGCGAGGCGAGGCGAGCATTCAGGCGCGTTGCATGCACCATGACTCGCGCCAGCGCGTGCGGGAGCTCCTGGCTGAGCGTTGAGTCCAAGCGAGTTGCGCTGGCCACGATCGCTACGCCGAGCCGAGCTGACGCGCCGAGGCGCCGGCCAGCCGCAGCCGTGAGGCATGCCACAGCAGCAGAGGCACCTGCCACCCATTGGGCGGGCAGACAGAAGGCCAGGGCAGCACTGGCAAGTGCAACGCGCCTCATGTCGGAGAGCGAGTGCCTCGTTCGCCGCTTATGATGTAGAGTTTGTTGTAGAGATTTCACGTTGTAGAGCGCCTCTACATCGCTCTACAGGCGACTCACATCGTCACGCGCCGGATGTAGAGCTCTACAGCTCTACAGCGCTCTACAGCGCTCTATCTACAGCTCTACAGCTCTACAGCGCTCTACACTCTACATCCTCTACACCCTCCCTCAGTCAGGTATTTTCCAGGTAAACCCGGGGTTTTCAGGTGTGTATGCCCGCAAAACACCGGGGATTTTTGCCGGTTCGTTCGGCTTATTTTGGGCCCAATGGCAAACCAGCCTCAGACTCGGCTCAGAGCCCGGAAAATTTGCGGAGATCAGCAGGAGGATGTACGTTGTACGAAGAGATTAGGAGCAGCAGGGACCCGAGGGACCAGGTGGAAGACGGCTAGTGCTAGTCCCCCATCGGGAGGACGACCCCGGCTAGTCGCCGACCACACCCACAAAGAACCCTGCCTGCACAAAGATCGCAAGGGCGGGGACCTGTTCCTTTTTACCCATCTCACAGTAGAGAGGTGTCCGTTTTTATTGCTCTGCTGTGCTTCTCGCTCGTGCGTCCTTGCAACTTGTGCTGACCTCCTTTCACCTCGTGCTCTCCTATGCCACGTGGCTGGCATAAAAAAGAGCCTGAATCTCTGCGCACACATCTCTCTCAACGAGCTTCCACTCCCTTCCGAGGCGCGTGGACCACAGCCGATCCCCTAGACACAGCCAATCCCACAAAAGGTTCTTGCGGGCCCAACAAGCGCGCACCGTCTCGCTCGCCCGCGCCCGCTCCTCGCTCGGCTCCTCCACCTCCGACAACCACCACGACCGCCGCCGCGCCACGCCTCCTCACCCGGTCCGTCTCGGCGCGCTTGCAGACCACCTACCACAACACAATGTCGGCCAAGCGCGTCAAGACGTCCGCCGAGGAGCGCATCTTCATGTTCTCCTCCGAGTCTGTCAACGAGGGCCACCCCGACAAGCTGGCTGACCAGGTGTCGGACGCCGTCCTCGACGCGTGCCTGAAGGAGGACCCGTACTCCAAGGAGCGCGCGGCCCCGGCCCCGTCCGCTGCCGCCCACCGGCCGAGCCTCGCCCGTCCCGCCCCCGCTCCGCCGGCCTCGCCCCAGCCCGGGCAGCGCCGCTCCCTCCCCGGTCTGTGAGCCTCCTCTGCCCGCTGGTCGGCAGGTCGCCTGCGAGACCTGCACCAAGGACAACATGGTGATGGTCTTCGGCGAGATCACCACGGCGGCGAAGCTCGACTACGACAAGATCGTCCGCAACGAGGCGCGCCGCGCCCGCCGCGCGCAGCCCACCCCCTCCCCTCCTCGCCTGCCCGCACCGCACCGCGCCAGGCCACCGCCGCTCAAACGAGTGCAACTAGATGGCCCCTGGACGGTGCCGAGGGATGGGCCTGCCCGCGCGCCTCAGCCTAGCCCGCCCACTCCCTCGCGCGCAGGTCAAGAAGATCGGCTTCGACTCCTTCGTCGACGACCTCTCGTCGGTCGACTCGAAGGGCGAGCCCCTACCCCCTGCTCTCCCCGCCCTCCCTGCCCTCCCCCTCCCTCCTCCCCCCCAACCGCCCCCCCCCACCCCCCCCCACCCCCCCTCCACCCCCCAACCCCCACCCCCCCACCCCCCCCCCGATCGCCGCGCCCGCCTACCGACGCCGCGACTCGGCCCGCGCCGCAGGACTCTCCTGCGACTCGTGCGAGGTGCTGGTCCGAATCAACAAGCAGTCGCCCGACATTGCAGGAGCGAGACTCCCCGAGAGTACCCGAGAGTACCCGAGATACCCGAGCA
>NW_005196021.1:972252-1063630 GCF_000372725.1 Emiliania huxleyi CCMP1516 | reverse complement strand
CCCCCCCCCCCCCGGATTTAAGGTTGGTTCGGCCCTTTGGACCCGCCCCCCCCCGGGGGGGGGGATTCAAGTAAAAGCAGCCCCCGGGGGGCTTGGTTAAACCCGTAAAGATCCCCACCTGTGTATTTTGGACACAACCGGGGGAACCGCCAAAGGGGACCCCCCCCCCCCCCCCCTTCCCCCTTCCCCCTCCCCCCGAGGCAGGTACCCCCCCCCCCGCCCCCCGTCCGCCCGCCCCCCTTTTGCTCGCTCTCTCCCTCTCTCCCCTCACCGCCGCGACACGCCCTCGTCTCAGGCGAAGCGGACCGAGGAGCAGCCGGGCACCGACTTCCGCGGCAAGTACACCGGCGCCGAGCAGGTCTCCCCCCACCACCCCCACCACTCCTCTCCCTCCTCTCCCTCACCCCCCTCGCCCCCCCCCCACCCCCCCCCACCCCCCAGGTCGCGCCCTCGATGGAAGACATGAACGAGCAGATCCACGAAAAGGTGATCTGACTCCCTTTAGACTGCCCGAGACTGCCGGTGCTGCACCGGCGAGCTGAGGAGTACCCGAGATTGCATTGCCCGTGCCGCGCCGGCGATCTGAGACTACCCGAGGACTACCCGAGGTTGCCCGAGCTGGGCGAGCTGACAGCAGCACACCTCCTCGCCCTCCTCCCCCCTTTCCCAGGTGATCCTCGCGACGCTCAAGTCGATCAAGCTCAAGAACGGCAAGGACGCCACCTCGATCTACAACCGCGGCGAGTGCAACCTGCACATCAACCCGTCGGGCAAGTTCATCATCGGCGGCCCGCAGGGCGACGCCGGCCTCACCGGCCGCAAGATCATCATCGACACGTACGGCGGCTGGGGCGCGCACGGCGGCGGCGCCTTCTCGGGCAAGGACCCCACCAAGGTGGACCGGTCCGCGGCGTACGCGTGCCGCTGGATGGCCAAGTCGGTGGTCAAGTCGGGGCTCGCCAAGCGCGCGTGCGTGCAGCTGTCGTACGCGATCGGCGTCGCCAAGCCGCTCTCGCTCTTCGTCGAGACGTACGGCACCGAGCAGGGCGAGCTGACCGCCGCCGCCATCACGGATCTCGTCAAGCTGTACTTCGACTGCCGCCCGGGCGCGCTCGCCCGCGACCTCGCGCTGCGCCAGCCCAAGTACAACGTCACCGCCGCGTACTGCCACTTTGGCCGCGAGCCGTACGCCGAGGGCGACCTCAAGTTCTTCTCGTGGGAGGACGCCAAGGACCTGTCCAAGTACGCGGGCATGAAGGCAGCTGATAGATGGGGAATACGTACTCCGACTGGGATTCGACCGTTTTCACACAAAGCAATCTAGGCCCGAATTCACCCCAACGTTGGAGCTTTCACACTGCAGGCTGCCGACATCGCGACGGAGGTCGAGGGCAAGAAGGCCGAGATCCTGACCAAGTGGGTCGACTAGAGAGACCCGGCGCGGCCGCAGTGCGCTACGCGTCGCCTCCCCCTGCCCCTGGTTCGCCTCACCCGCGCCCAGCTAGTAGGTGTCTCGAGTAGGTGTCTGCTAGTTCGGTATTTTGAATCTTGTTGTTCCAAAACACCTCGACCTCGAGGACCCATGAGCCATATGTTCTATGCTCGTCTAGATACTAGATGAGTGTCGTCTAGCCTCGACGCTCGAGATCTCGTAAGTCGTATCTGCGAGTGCCATCTGTCGACGCACGAACACCGCTGTGTCGCTATACGCAATACCGAATACGGGTTACGGCGCTTTCGCTCGGGTTTCGGGGGGGGGGGGGGGGAGAGAAAGCAGAAAGGCTTATTGAAAGGGCCGCGTGCGGCGTGGCACGTGGGGCTGGCGATTGGCCAAAGTACAGGTTTCGATCCGGGCCACCGCAAATTTTGATCAGCAAATTTCGAGGAGCGGCCGCAAATTTTGAGGTAGATTTTGATTGTCAAAACGTGTCCGTCTTGGCACAGGATAGAGCATATAGGCGGCGAACACCCAGGTGCGCAGGGACATCGCGACTCTGCCCGCTCGCTCGACCCTTTTGCCGCGAGAGGGCGCCGGCCGCGTGTAAGAGGTGGCTGGCGCCCTGAGGCGGCAATTGGTGGCGTGGCTGGGGAGTGCGGAACGCTACTGGCGGCGTGACAGGGCCTCTCTCGGATGCGTGTGCCGCCCATCGGCACGCGGGTGCGCAGACAGCGCGACTCTGCCCGCTCGCTCGACCCTTTTGCCGCGAGAGGGCGCCGGCCGCGTGTAAGAGGTGGCTGGCGGCCTGGCGCCCTGAGGCGGCATTTGGTGGCGTGGGGAGTGCGGGGAACGCTACTGGCGGCGCGACAGGGCCTCTCTCGGATGCGTGTGCCGCCCATCGGCACGCGGGTGCGCAGACATCGCGACTCTGCCCGCTCGCTCGACCCTTTTGCCGCGAGAGGGCGCCGGCCGCGTGTAAGAGGTGGCTGGCGGCCTGGCGCCCTGAGGCGGCATTTGGTGGGGTCAGCGTGCGGTGCTGAGTCTTACTCGTCGGCGTTGGGGCCAGATCCCAGCGCAGAACTCTGCAACGCTGGCATACAAACACAAGAAGACTAACCCTAACCCTAACCCTAACCCTAACCCGTACCCTAGGTCTCAGCGTGCGGGGCTGAGTCTTAGTTAGTCGTCGGCGCTGTGGGGCCAGATCCCAGCGCAGAACCCTGCAACGCTGGCATATACAGACACAACAAGACTAACCCTGACCCTAACCCTAACCCTAACCCTAACCCTAACCCTAACCCTCTAACCCTAATAACCCTAACCTAACCCACCCCCCAACTCCACACCGCAAATTTGAAAGATCTTGATGAAAATCAGGCCCGACTGCAAATTTCTTCAAAACTTTCGCAGGCGCTCCGCGCCTGCAGATTTTGAAATAAATTCGACAAAATTGGTACCTGGCCCAACTGCGCGAGCCGCTTGGGGGGGAGGACGTGTCTCGCTCTGCTCTAGAGGGGGGCGGGCGGACCGAAAATGCAAATCGCACTCTCCGCAGGGTCCAGGGATTCCCCTATCCAAGGTGTGTGTGGGGGGGGCGGGGGCGGGGCACTCACATGGCCAGCGCGCAGCGGCTCTCAAAGTCGTAGTCCAGAGAGAGGCCTCCGAGACGAAGACATGCCTTGAGACATGGGCGGTCTACGGAGCTACGGAGAGCGGGGAGCGTAGCCTCTCGCAGCCTAAGGTGCGCGATCATGCAAAGAGCCAAACGAGAGTCCTCGAGCGAGGTCGCGACTCGAGAGCGGCGCCGGTAGCGCCGGGGTTCTGTCCTGTTCTGTGTCCTCACCCCCGACTCGGCTCGAGCGCCTCCTTGGGCGCCTTCTTGTAGCACACCGATCCGTCCAGAGGGACCGTCGACAGGATCGGGCCGTGGGGTAAGCTCGAAGCCTGAGGGGGGGGAGACGTGGGGTGGTGGGTGTTGACGCGCCGCGAAATTGATAGTGGGATGGGCGGGGGGCGCGGGGGGGGGGGGGGTACACCCGTGCAGACCAAACTGAAGAAAGGCACTTCGTCCCGCATGATTCGAAGCCGAGGCCCCACTTTGCATGCCCTTGTTGTGGTCGTCGGTCCGGCACGCGCTATTGTGCCATAATGGGGTGTGCGCGCGTCAGAGGGAGTCCCAGAGAGCCGGGGCGCGACGCGGGGGTGGGTGGTGAAGGGGGGGGGGGGGGGGCACCCGACTTTCATGCGAACGAAACGATCTTGTTGACGGCGAAGGGGAGCACCGCCGGGACGAGGGATGCCGGGCTTGGCGGTGGTGGCGGGGGGCGGAGGCGGTGGAGGCGGGGGCGACGGCGGGGAGATATGCGCAATGCGGGTTTGGCGCGCTGGACTTTTTGTAAATTAGACACGGCGTTTTATTTAACCGTGCTCCGTGGGGAGCGTGGTTGTGACGAGAGAGCTCGCGGAGAGCTTTTACATGGTGTGTTTAACGTCGTGTGGCTCCCAGGGGTTGCCCGTTTACACGGGACTCAGCCATGTGTCGCTGTGTTGAGTTGGGTTCGCGTTGACGGTTCTTTGCGGCTGTGCGTCGCAGACGCCCTGTTCGTGGACCTCCTTTGAGACACGGTGTCTTCCCGATCACGATGGTACGCACAAGCCGAAGATAGGTCCGAAATGGACGCACGTTGTGTCGGGGGGGCAGCAGGCTGTAGGCTCCGCCGGTGGCTTGATGCCAGCGCATTGGCCAAAGGGTTTGGTGGGACAGGCGGGCGGTGCTGACGGCGGCGGCGGCGGCGGCGGAGAAGGCGGAGACGGCTCCTCTGGAATCGGCGACGGAGAGGGCTCCACCTCTGGCTGCTCCTGGGGGGGGGCAGGGGAGGGCGGCGGCGGCGGAGAAGGGGAGGGCGGTGGCGGAGGAGGTATCGGAGGCGGCGCAGGCAGGCCCATGGCTGGAGGCCGGGGCGAAGGCGACGGGCGAGAGTCGCTCGGCTGGAGGCTGTAGGAGTACCCATCCACGACTTCAGGCTCCTCGGCGTCCGCTGTGAGGTTGGCCTCAAGGCCTGGCTCGTCACTCTCGACGGCGAAGCCCTGCGGCACCCTGACCGCCTCCCGCCCGTCCGACGCTCTTGGTGCATCCGCCGTGCGAGCGAACAGTGAGAGGACTGCTGAAATGTCAGAGGACCGCGCCGCAATGTCAGTCGCGGCCATCGCGAGGACGGCGGCGAGGCCAAGAAACAGCACCATTGACGCGGCGCAGCGTCTCGGGGGTTTGCAACGCCCCATTCTGGACGCAGCGTCGTCCCTGATGAGGCCGTAGCGGCCGGATGGAGGCGCGTCGAAGCCAAGCATGGCTCGCTATGTTCGTCCTGGATGGTTGGACGCGCGTCGGCTTTTACAACAATGAAGAGAACGAAAATTGACGGCCGACCTTGGTTTTCTTTTGAGCGTCCAGTGTGCTGTGAGAGAGGAGTCGTAGTCGTGCGGGCGTGCAGCGCCGTGACACGACCTCCTCGATCTGCACAGCACTCGATGCAGTACACAACGGGGGGCGAGCGGTGATGTGCGCAGACCTGTTTTGTGGTAGTAGAGGCGCGGGAAGCCCTCAGGCTGGAGCATAGGCTGGTGGCTGGAGTCCTGTAGGCGCCATAGTGCGCTCGGCGCACAACGCACAGCGACAGACAGGCACAGCGACAGGCACAGGGACAGCCACAGGGACGCGACAGCCACAGCCACAGCCACAGGCGCAGCGACAGCGACAACAACAGGCGTGCAAGGTAGTTGACTGCCGGGCTCATCACACCGCCGCTTGCGGGCTCGCTACCCTCGCGATGGCCTTCCATCTCCCATATCTCCCCATATCTCCCCATATCTCGCAGGCTCGCTACCCTCGCGATGGCCTTCTCTCTCCCATATCTCCCCATATCTCCCCACATCTCGCAGGCTCGCTACCCTCGCGATGGCCTTCTCTCTCCCATATCTCCCCATATCTCCCCACATCTCGCAGGCTCGCTACCCTCGCGATGGCCTTCTCTCTCCCATATGTCCCCATATCTCCCCATATCTCGCAGGCTCGCTACCCTCGCGATGGCCTTCTCTCTCCCATATCTCCCCATATCTCCCCATATCTCGCAGGCTCGCTACCCTCGCGATGGCCTTCTCTCTCCCATATCTCCCCATATCTCCCCATATCTCGCAGGCTCGCTACCCTCGCGATGGCCTTCTCTCTCCCATATCTCCCCATATCTCCCCATATCTCGCAGGCTCGCTACCCTCGCGATGGCCTTCTCGCGCGCCGGCCAGCCCGCGCCGGCGCTGCTGGACGCGCTCGCCGCCGAGGCGGCGCCGCGGCTGCGCGAGTTCTCGACTCACGAGCTGGCCAACCTGGCCGCCGCCTTCGCCACCGCCGGCCACGCCGCCCCGGCGCTGCTGGATGAGATCGCGATCGAGGCGGCGCCGAGGCTGCATGAGTTCGACTCGGAGCAGCTGCGCATCACGGCGAGGGCCTACGCGACCGCAGGCGGCCGGCAGCTAGCATGGTTAGGCAGAGCTGGGGGGATCTGGGGAGTTCTGGGGAGATATGGGGGAGATATGGGGGAGACATGGGAAGCGTTTGCTGCACGATCTCGGCACGATCTCGGCTCGATCTCGGCCCGATCTCGGCTGCATAGGCCACGCCGCCCCCGCGCTGCTCGGCGCCATCGCCGCTAGCATCGCCGCGTCCGAGCGACGCGGTGGCCAGCAGCACAGCGAGGCTGCTGCCTGAAGCCGCACCGTCGCTCGTGATCGGTGTGCGGCGCGAATCCCACTCCCCCGTCTTGGGGATCCCCGCTCTCCGCGTCTGTGCCGGGCCGCCTCACGCGTAGCCCCCTCTCCCCGTGCCACTTTGCTTGCTACCACTCTCTTCACTACCACTTGCGCGCTTTTGATGTACAATCTACAAATCCACCTCCTGCACACTGTTCTGTGACTGACCACCGGTGCACTTAACCGCTTTGACTTTTGTCAGCCGACTTTTAGTTTTTAGCTGTGTGTTAGCTACTGTGTGCCTCTCTTTGCGTTTTGCTTGTGAGTGCAGCAATCGCTCAGGAAATTCTTTTCTACGTCAACCCGTCATGCGGCAGGTGGCTCGCTCGGGCTCGCTGCCACCGCGGTGGGTCACCAAGAGCTTCCTCCGCGTGCGGCGTCATCACCACGCGACGCGCTCGCCACGCCTCACCCGGGCAAAAAGAACGATCGCGCGCCGCCGCCGCCCGCCTCGCCGCGCCGCGCCGCGCCGCGCCGCGCCTCGCCTCGCCTTGCAGCAGCGCACGCGCACACGCACCCGCGCGCCCGCGCTCGCTCCGCGAGAGCGAAGCAACCCTCCAAGCGAGTTTCGAGCCGGGAGCCAAAAGGTCCCAGCTCGAACCGCGAACCGGCTCGACCACTGCAGTGGCGGTTCTGCAAAGGCACTCAAGGGCAGTGCCTCATATAACGTGAAATAGTGCGAGCGCGCGAGATACTCACCCGACCCACCGTGCCCTCGCGAAAGAGATCTCGCGCCGCGCGCGCTCGCACACGCCGCCCGAGAGCACTCCCACCCCCGCCGCCCTCAAGCTCACAGGTTGAGTTGAGGAGAAGCAGCTGAGGGAGATCAAAGCGGGAGAAGGCGGCCACGCCTCCGGGTCGTGCGTACCGCCTTCGGGCGAGAGTGTCCCCCCAGCGTCTGCTCCCCAGCAGACGCTCCGGTAATCAGGCCGAGAGTACCAGGCAGGTGGGGAGAAGAGCCCAGGGAGGGGAGAGGAGAAGAGCCCAGGGAGGGGGGAGGAGAAGAGCCCAAGGCGGCCTCCCTCTCCCTCCCCTCCCACCGGGCCTCCCTCTCCCTCTCCTCCCACCGGGCCTCCCTCTCCCCCTCCTACCGCCAAGTCTCGAGGGGCCAGCCGCTGGAAGGGGCAAGCCAGCGGCACGAGGGCTTCAGCCACACAGCTACCAAGGGAACGCGACCCACACAAAGCACCAAAGTTAGGCATACCCCCCGGCGCAGTGTCCCCCGCTATGTGTCGCCGTTCGTCGGGGCGCGCAATCCTGTGCAGTCAGGGCAAGTGGGGGCGGGGTGGAGTGCCCAGGCCTTTGTTTCCTGGGATTTCTCTGCCCAGTCCGGGGGTGCGTCGAACCTTCCATCACCCTGGGAACGTCCGGGTGTTGGAAGTAAAGATATATTACTTGTGAGTGCAGCAAGAGCCAAGACGAGTGTGAAGAGAGAGAGCAGCAGAGCACGCACGCGCTCGTCTTTTTTCCGTGCAGGGTGGAGGCTAATTCAGGGTGAGACGCCCCCCCCCCCCCCCCCGCAGCCGGGTCACACTGATCACTGTTGTGTTCGAAACACGGTTGTCTGTTTTCTTTCCTCCCTGTCTCACTTGCACCTTCACAACCCCTGCTCACTGCGCTCAAGCGCCCACGTCTCGACCTTCTTGGGCAGCATCAGCTGGTTCGACAGGTCATCTCCGTGGCCTAGGCAGCCGTCCTCGCCCTCGCCCCACGTAAAGACGGCGCCGCCAGCGGTGAGGGCGATGCTGTGGTCGCATCCCGCCGACACAGCGACGACGCGCTGGCCAGCAAAGGCCTCGACCTTCTTCGGCAGCAGCTGGTTCTGCTCGTCGCCGTGGCCCAGCTGGCCAAAGGCTCCGAAGCCCCAGCTCCAGACGGCGCCGTCGGCGGTGAGGGCGAAGCTGTAGTGCTCTCCCGTCGACACAGTGACGACGCGCTGGCCGGCAAAGGCCTCAATCTTCTTCGGCAGAGGCTGGTTCTGCCCGTCACCGTGGCCCAACCGGCCAGAGGCTCTCCAGCCCCAGCTCCAGACGGAGCCGTCGGCGGTGATGGCGAGGCTGTGGTATCCTCCAGCCGACACAGCGACGACGCGCTGGCCAGTAAAGGCCTCAATCTTCTTCGGCAGCAGCTGGATCTGCTCGTCGCCGTGGCCCAGCTTGCCATAGGCTCCACGGCCCCAGCTCCAGACAGCGCCATCGGCGGTGAGGGCGAGGCTGTGTTCGCCTCCCGCCGAGACGGCGACGACGCGCTGGCCCGCCAAGGCCTCGATCTTCTTCGGCTGCCACTGGTCCTGCGCGCCGCCGTGGCCCAGCTTGCCCCAGCCCCCACTGCCCCAGCTCCAGACAGCTCCGTCGGCGGTGACGGCGAGGCTGTGCCGCTCTCCAGCCGACACAGCGACGACGCGCTGCCCCTCAAAGGCCTCGACCTTCTTCGGCTGCCACTGGTTCTGCTGGTCGCCGTGGCCCAGCTTGCCGTATTCTCCATCGCCCCAGCTCCAGACACTGCCGTGCGCGGCGAGGGCCAGGCTGTGCACATCTCCAGCCGACACGCTCACGGCGCGCTCGCCGCCCAGAAGGGGGAGGCGGGTCGGCGTGTTGAGCCGCGTCACGCCTTCGCCGTGACCGAGGAGCCCTGGCCTCCAGTCCTCAGCCTTTCCGCACGACGACAGCCGCCCCTCGCCGTCGATGAAGACGCTGTGCGTATTGCCTGCCGCCGCCCTCGCCGGCGGGTTGGACTCGCACAGCAATGCGGAGTAGCACAGCCACCGCACGGCGCAGCCCTCGCCCTCTGGCTGCGCCGGCAGCTCGAAGCCGCGCTCTTGCGCCCACAAGCGGATGGCCTCCACTGCGAGAGAGGCGTGAAAGAGGTGGGAGACGGCCGCGACGCGAGCGGTGTCGAGGGGGCTGTCGCAGCAAGAGAAGGCGCGCACGAGGAGCTCCCTGGGGAGGTCGAGCAAGCGGACGGGCGGCAGCGTGTCTGGCGATGGAGCGGTTGTGGCGGAGGCGAGGCGGCGCGAGCGGCGGCGGCGGCGGCGGCGGCGGCGGCGGCGCGCGCGGCGCGCGCGACGGAGGGGCGGAGCAGCGACCGCTGGCGCGGTCGCTGCTCCGTCTGTGACAGACGCGCGCTCTGCCGCAGAGCGCGCGCGTCAGGGCAAGGGGCATGCGTGGCGGCGCGGGACGCGCGGCGGCGGCGGCGAGCAGCCGAGCGCTCCGTGAGCGGTGAGGCGGCCGGGCGTGGGCGCGGCGGGTGACGGGTCAAGGGAGCAGCCCACACCCGGCGTCGCTTTTTGAGCGACGCCTGTGGTACGCCTGCGCAGGGGCCGCAGGGCGGTCAGTTGTGGGGCGAGGCGGTGCCGGCCGCGGGCCGGGTGCAAGGCGCCGGCCTCGGCGCCGCCTCGGCGCGCCGCACGGGCGCGGCGAGCCTCTGAGCGCGAGCCGAAGGTTTGCTGCGGTAGGTGGGAGGGAGGCAGGTCGGAGGTGGTGGGGTGGTTTGACTTTGCCGCAGAGGCCGTCCCTAGCTGTGAACAGCAAAACGGGACAGTAAAGAAATCATCGAATTTCCGCACCCTGCCTCGCCATCAGTTTTTCCGACGGCCCCGCTCCGCGCTTCCACTTGATGAGTCGCCTCCGCGGAGTGTCATTTCCGCCGCCTCCGCATCTGCCGCGCCCGGGACAGGCCTCGGCCGACAAAGACGCACCGGCCGACAAAAAAAACCGCGTCTTCCAGGCAGTGGACATGACCGAGGATCCCGCAAATCACGGCGATCCGCTCATCCCCGACGAGGTCAAGAGGGCGGCTGACCGAGGTGACGAGTCGGTGGTGCTGGCGTGGATTGCGGCCAGCGGGAGGGTCAACGCGTCCTACGTGAACGGGGACGGTTTGGGCGGCTTCACGCTCCTGATGGCCGCTGCCTCTAACGGCCAGGAGAGCCTGATTGATACGCTCCTGCGCTGTGGTGCGGTGGTCGACCAGCGCCTGCCGGGTGTGGGCCTCACTGCACTGTGCTTCGCAGCAGCCAGAGACGACTTTGCCATCATGCGCCGCCTGCTTGAGGCGGGAGCAAGCATGAAGATTGCGTCGGAGACGCTCAAGCTTTGCTCCATCCTGCCAGATGGCAAGCTTCGGCGCACCGACCCGCTCGCGGAGCTTGGGGCCTCTCTCTGCGTCGACCCGCCTCCCCACCCGCCGACCCCGCCGCTGCCGCCGCCACCCCCGGAAGTTTCGCCCCTAACGGCGGCGCTGCGCCCGCTGCCTCCGGACGCAGCAGAGGCACCTCTGGCGACGCGGGCGGAGGCAGTGGAGTGGCGGGCGGAGCAGGCGATGCAGCAGCAGGCGAAGCAGGCGCACACGTGGCGCGAGGAGGCGAACGCGCGCGAGAGGCTGAGTGCGTGGGCTGCTGCATCGGCGGCGCAGATGGCGCAGCTGCAGCAGTCCCACGCGCAGCTCGAGCAAGCAAACACGCTGCTGCAACGCGCGCTCTCGGAGGCGAGGGCGCGCGAGGAGGCGGCGAGAATGGAGGCGGCGGCGGCGAAGGAGTGGTGGCAGCAGGCGAGGGTCTGCGTCGACCAGGTGAGGTCGGAGGCATATGACATTCAATTAATACTATGTTTACATTGCATCATGTCGAGCAGGTGAGGTCGGAGGCAGCGGCGGCGGGGGCTCAGGCGGCGGCCCGTGAGGAGGCGGCGAGGGCGCGCGAGGAGTCGGCGAGGGTGGAGGCAGCGGCGGTCAGGCAGGAGGCGAGGGATCGCGTGGAGAAGGTGCGGACGGAGGCGGCAGCGGCAAGGCAGGAGGCGGCTGCCCGCGAAGAGGCGCTCGTCCGGCGGCTCACCGCCCTCGAGGCGCGGCAGCAGTCCCCTCCGCCCGAGGCGCGTGCACGGGGGCCGCGTCCTCTCGGCCGAGTTCCTCTGCCTTGATTCTCCGCGGCCTTTTGACCACAGGCGCGGCAGGACCCCCCGCCCGAGCCGTGGCACGTCCCTCCCGAGGACACGCCCGAGGTGGGGCAAGGCCCGCTTCCCCCGTCGCCCTCCGACAGCGGCGTCGACCTCGCGCACAACAGTCAGGCCGAGTGGACGGGTCCGTCGCTCAAGACACAGGTGGGCCGCATCCGCGAGCGCCTCGGGCTCGCGGCGGAAACGTCGCTCGTCCGCGTGGTGGCGGTGGCGAACGAGAGGGAGGGGCTCGCCGCAAAGGGCGGGCTGGTGCCGCAGGTCGAGCGGCTGATGGGGCGGCTCTTTGGGGAGGGGGCGGCGGCATGAGCGAGAAAAGAATGCGGCCTCATGGTGGCTGCGAGCCAGCCGTACGTGTTACAGTACGAACACGCATGATGTTGAGAGATGAGAGAGGCCGCGTCTGGAGACGAGGAGTACGGTCAATATTTACTCCTGTTGAGTGTTGTCTCTGAGAGGCGGACAGGAGTCTGCGGGATCCGGGATCTGTTTGTGTGTTTCGAGTTTGAGGGTGGTGCGAAAATTTGTTGTCGCGGCTTGCGCGCGAACCCTCTCTCGCTCCGAAGTCCGACGCGACGTAGGTCGTATAGCTCCTCGCGCTCCTCGTCTTCCCAAGAGATACGGCTCTAGCTTATAGCTAAGCCCTGGCGCCGCGAACCGCACGCGCACCGATGCCTTCACCCCAAACGCCAAACCCATACCGTACTATTTAGTCCGTTACTACAGCTCATACTGTATGACAGGGAGCTCTATGACTACGTCGACGCATACTCGAGAGTACGGGGACGGCTCACGAGCTGCCTGAGCTGTGTGTGACTCGTGTGACTGTGATGAGCACACTCCACACAGCCGTGCTGCCGTGCTCGATCGAATTCGTCGTGCTGTCACTGTGGTCTGTGCTGTCCTGCGTACTATGTAGTGTGCACAACAAGACCAAACGACTAACGACAGTGAATTAGCAGCCAGTCAGATCACAGGTCCTCCTTTGCGGGCCGCAATCGGCCATGGAGAAAGTCTCGCACAAACTCCCGCAGCGCTGCCTCGTTGAGCTGGCCTCCCATGGCATACTTCTCGTTGCCGGCAGGGTTGTGCAGCGCCGCGGTGGGCGCGTCCTGGGCGCGCACCCCAAAGAATCGACGCAGCAACATCGCATGCTCGCTCGCGTCCGTCAGGACGAAACCGAGCGCCGCGCCGTACTGCTCGTGCAGCGCAGGCAGCCAGCTAGGCAGCAAGCCCGCCCATAGCTTGGGCCGCCCGTCGAGCACCAGGTGCAGCTTCGGCCTGGCGTCTGCTATGACGGCTGGCATCCCGGCCGGGCTCATCTGGAGCAGAGGGCCGATGGCGGTGCCCGCCGGCCACTCGACGAGCGAGTACTCGGCATCGACGCTCTCGCGGTGCGGGAGAGCGTACTGATACACGAAACCGTCGCCCACCTCGAACACGATCCACGTGTGCCTCCGTCCTTGGGCGGCGGGCGGCGGCGGCACCGTGACGGCAGCTGGAGGAGAGGGTGGGGGACGCCTCGCCATCCAGGCCTTGGCTCCGGCGATCGTGCTGGCGGCCGTGCTCGACTGCTCCAGCAAGCCGCGCTCGCGCCAGGCGTCCTCGCTCATCGGCATGCACCTTGGCTCGGAAGGTGCCGGGGCGCGCCACCAATTGATCAGCAACACGAGCCGACGGCGCTCGGTGGCCGTCTGCCTCGCCAGCGGTCCGACGACGCCGTGGTTGAGGTCGCCACGGAAGATGAGGTGCCGGTTGAGGTGTGGGTGCGCCAGGAGGCCGTGCGGCGCGAGGCGCGGCTCCATCTCGTTAGCGCCGTGGCCGATCGTCTGGTTGAGGACGAGCGTTGGCGCGCCGCTCATGCCGAGGTAGGTGACGGACGAGACCTCTGGATTTCGGATCTCGTCGCGCAACTTCAGGTGCGACTCGTCCTTGTCAAAGTGGAACCGGAACCCGCGGTCCGCCTCGTCGCCGTCCTCCCCGCGAAGCCACCATTCACCGCCGATCACCGGCGTCGGCGCGTCGCCAAAGGCGAGGTAGTGCAACTGGTGGGCGGCTGCCTCGAGCGCGTTGAGTGGAGCACGCCGCGACCCGTCCGCCTCATACAGTGGCATCCAAAAGCTGGATTCTGTCTCGATCTTTTTGCTCCCGCCTGGATGATCAGGGCGCAGGAGTCTCTCCGCGACCGACTCCACAGCATCAAAGACGGCCGGCATCAGCGCGTCGTCGTGCACCGCTGCGAAGTGGTCGATGAGGCCCGCTGCCTGCCAGCTGGCCGCATGATCGACCTCCGCGAATTGCAGGCCATACATGAGAGGCAAGAAGTGGACAGCGGCACTCCAGCGCCGCATCTCAAAAAGCAGAGAAGGGGAGGGAGAGAGCGACGCGGCGAGCGCAGGCGGCGAGCGTGCTCGTGTCCTGGTGTGGCGTCTTGTTCACTCCCCTAAAAGCTACCTTTGTGCCCCCTTAGGGGCACCCCTCCTGCGCTGCGCGTATGGTCACCCCTCCCTTCCGCCCTGTTGTTTTGGATGCCCCGCTCCGAGAAAGCGTGTCTCGCAGCTGCGAGAAAAGACCACGTCAGTGCCGGTCGCCGCAGCTCCGCATCCACCACGCAGAGCTCGATACCTCCGCGGCCACGATGTCGCATCGGCCGACGACGACATGCGCAACTAGGCCCGTCTGAGAGCTCACGAGCAGCGCGGGGGAGATGACGGTGGTGGGTGGGCCGCTCAGGATCGGCCGGCGTCGGTAGCTCCAACCAGTATCATGCGTGTCCTCACCGACCGCCGTCTCTCCTCTGCCTCCGTGCTGCGCTCGTTCACGCCTAGCCTGTGACCCTGCCTGTATGTGTTAACAAACCCGCCTAAAAATGTGAGACTTTCTCTCACACCCCCAGCATCACATTCACAGCACGACCCAACGTACCACTTCCGACTAGTTGCAAAAATACGGGTGGTGTGGAAATGACCACTTTTGATGTTTTTTTGTCCGTGTTGCTCCCAGCGCCCTCGCCCGCGCTCCCTGAGGCCATGGGCATGGCTGGTGCTACTAGTATGGGGGGCTACCTGGCTACCGCGAGAGCGACCCAACTCGTCGACATCGTCCGATGATGGTGCCTCAAAGTCAGCCTCCGGAGGCTATCGTCGCGTCGAGCCGGCGGTGGCCGTGACATGTGGTTCCACCACCCCTCGCAGGCTTTGCCTCTGACCGCCACCGTTCCCAGGCTGTCTAATGGGATGGAAAGGAAGGCTGGGCGAGCGTATAGAAGCGTGCTCGACCTTGTCGTGGCAACCTGCACGGCAGCGCTGGCAGGCGCGATGAGCGTCGTGCCACCTGACCCGAGACGGGTCGCAGGCGTCGTACCGAGCGCGTCGAGACCGCGTCCTGATGCGCTCTGCACGGGTGAGTCACGTCGGCGTCAAAGGAGCGACGTGTGACCTGTCAGAGCTTGATCTCCGATCTCAGCGGCGTCGAGTCGCCTTCGGCGGCGACAGCTAGGATGCATCTCCTCCGTCGTTTTTCGCGCTACGGCCCTGAGAAGCTGGCGCCGCACGCAGGCGGACCTTGTGTATGCGGCGAACGCTTAAAAAATGGGTGATTTTCAGTGGGTTGCGGGCATTAAGAAAACAGGATTGCGCGGCACGCCGCCGTTTCTAAGCCTTTCCACAGCCCTCATCCACCCCACGCCGTGGTTTCTTAGCTCCGGCCGGGGCACTCAAGCCAGAGCGCCGGCCCGAAGGATTTTTAGGTAAGAGGTAAGCTGCGGTCCGCGAGGGCGATGCCAGAGTCTGCCGCCGAGTCGGCTCTCTGTCTGGATGACGGGAAGACGCACACACGCCTCCATTCACTCCATCCACTCAGAACACCGCAGGCTTGGAAAGTGACAAGTGCGCGCGCCGCAGGCGAAGAGAATTTTGAGCTGGGCCTCCCGTTCACACTCGGTGTCTGGCCTTTTCTCGGGGCCGCGCCTGCGGCGCGCCGTGGTTTCTTAGATTTTTGCGGAAATCGCTCGGCGTGGTTTCTTAATGGTACGTTTTCTTAATGCCCGCAACCCACTGTACCTGTAAGGTCACTTTTTTTTGAGTAGGTAGTGCCGAGCTGCGACGTGCGAGCTGGCCGCGTGACAGCGATTCTGGTAGTTTTTCTTTTTGGCGGTTTTTGCACCACAGACTTTTTGCAACTTCCAACTAGCCTTCCGCATCCAAGTTCACAACAAATATAGCCGCGCGTTATTAGGTTAACTTAACTCTCGATGCACACATATGGTCCCATCGCTCTCAGACCATGCGCATGCCAAGGGTGTTTTTTCTCACTTCAATGAGAGCCCTGAGTCGATCGTCTGCCATCTACACATCAAACCGAACAGGAACACGCGAAGTTACTAATTGGCGCGAATTTGTTGAAATTTCAACAAATACGCGAGAGCGCACAGAACGTCACCTGCATGGCACCCCATGGAGCTGTGGCTCTGCATGTGTTGAGGCCACCCATAGTGCTGCCTGCCCTAGCCGCTGATTGACCAGCAGATGCGCGCATCTCTCACCCAAACATGATAGCACCGCTCGGCACGTCGTCGCCACCACGACCCGCACGGGGACCGGGCGCGCGGCCGTGCACCGCTCCACCCACGCTCCAGCAACCGCCCAGCTTCGTCGCTGAATCAGTCGAGATCGACAACGCGCTGCGAGCGCCGCGCGCGAGCTCGCACGGCCGAGTTCTTTGCTCCCGCGCTCGCTCCAGCCCCATTCACACGACTCGCGCCGCGCGCCCTGGGAGCGCGCCCCACCCCACCTCACCCCTCGCGAGCCCCGCAGAGCCAGCTCGAACGACCGCATGCCAAGACTGGCAGCCGCGGGCCCTGCCTCTCGCGTCACTCAGCTGTAGATGCGCACTGCGCGCTCGATCACCTCCTGCGGCGGCATAGGGGGGGGGGGGGGGCTCTGTCGCCTGGGGAGCAGCGGGCCAGCGAGCGAGCCACCCCACCTCGCACAGCGGGCACACGTCCTTCCGCACCCCTCTGTCCGTCTCCATGTTCATCAGGGCCTCCGCGCACTCTCCGCAAAAGGCGAGGTGGCCGCATGGCTTGTCCGCATTGCGAGGCGGGATCAGTGCCTAAACCGGGAGTGGCAGAGTGTGTGCGCGAACTCTCGGCGGCAGCGCGACGTCTCTCGGCCGGCTGGTGCGTGGGTCTTCGGCTTGTTCAGGCAGACGATGCACTCGTCTCCCTCCGAGATGGGGGGCCGCTCGACGCCGTCGCCGTGCTGCTGCAGCGCCTGGTGCAGGTTCGCCTCCGCCTGCCGCCGCCGTCGCTCGGCAATCGTCCGCCATTCCTCGGCGGCTGCACGCTCGGCAACCTCCTCCCGGAGGGCAGCGCGCAGCGTCTCGATCGTCTCCCTATGTTGACAATGGGCGTGGCCCCGTGGGTGCGCGGAGAAGCCGCGCCTCTTCTCTCTTTCTCTCTTGCAAAAGCTTGCGCCTCATCTCCTCCACATTGCTCCGCACCTCCGCCGCCGCAATCGTCTCAATCCGAATGCGCTCCTTCTCGCGCTTCTCCTCCTCCTTGCGTGCCGCCGTGGCCGCCTTGGCCGCCGCCTTCTCGTCCGCCCTCCGCTGCTTCTCCTCCTCGTCCGCCCGCCGCTTCGCCTCCAGCGCCGCCAGCTGCGCCGCCTGCTGCCTCTCTCGCTTCTGTGCAGCAACATCGTCCTCTCTCCTCGCCCGCTCGGCGCGCCGCGCCTCCTCCTCCGCGGAGCGGTACGCCCGGTGCACTTCCTCCGCCTGCCGCGCACGCTCTTCCGCCGCCGCCGCCCGCGCCTCTGCCGCTGACCGCGTCTCCGCCTCGGCCTTCGCCTCTGCCGTCGCGCGCGCCGCCACTGCTAGCGCCTCCGCGGCTGCCGCCGTCGCCCGCGCCTCCGCGTGATCCCGCGCCTCGGCTAGCTGCCGCCGCAGCGCCTCCGCCTCCGCCTCGAGCTCCGCCACCCTCGCCCGCGGCGGCTCCACGCTACTTGTGCTCGACCCCGAGGCGGAGTCGAGCTCGTCCATATCGTCCACGATAGGCTCCAGGTTCTCCGGCTTTATCCCCACCGTCGGTTTCCCCCCGTCAGGTTTGACGTGGTAGCGCCCCTTGCTCTCGTCAAACCCGTCGGTTGTCACGCGCGCCGCCACCCCATTCAGCTCGGGCTTGGTGGCGAGGCCGGAGATACGCACCCGCTGGCCAGGCAGGTACCGCGGTTTCTTTGGCTGCGTCGCCGCCCCGCGTGGCTGCTGCGATGAGCTCTCTTTCTTGCTCTCTTTGCCGCCAAACGTGACGCTCTCGTCGCTGTCGGAAGAGCCGCTGTTATCGACGAGGGCAGGTAGAGACTCGTCGCCGCTGCTGTCGTCGGAGGACTCGGAGATGCGAGCCATGTCTGTCTGCGATGGGCGCGGCCGAGCTAACCCGGGCCGGCGCTGCAAGAGAGGAGTTGGGGGAAGGATAAAAAGAAAGTTGAAGTCCGCCGCCGAAAATCGCTGCGGCCCCGCATTGGTGGCTCGCCGGAACTACACATGGCATCGGCCGCCGCGATGCTCAGGCTAATCGAGGCGCAGTACACGTGCGACGCCGAGCTCGAGCTCGATGCGGTCGCCGAGCTCGCCGCGCTCGCTCCTGCCGGCTCGCGCGAGCAGCACATGTACGCGTCGCACCTCGCCAAGATCCGAGCCTGGGCGGAGCGGCGGTGCGAGGCGGCGGAGCGGCAGCTTGCGGAGGATGCCACACGTCCCGCCGACGCCCCCGCGGCGGCGGCTGCCGCGGCTGCGCCGCCCGCCGCCGACGCACCCACCGCCGACGCTGCGGCGGACCGGACGCAGTGGTCGCTGCCGCTGCCTCCGCGCAAGCATCCGAGAACCTCCTCCTCCGCCGCCGTCGCCGCCGCCAGCCAGCCGAGCCCGAGCCAGGGGGCGGCGAGCCAGTCGCCGCAGGACAGCGCCTTTGAGGAGGAGTACCGGTGTACCGTCTGCCTCGACCTCATGTACGAGCCGTCGACCACCGCCTGTGGGCACACCTTCTGCCGGCCGTGCCTGCTGCGAGCCCTGTCGAACACGACGCGCTGCCCGCTCTGCCGGACAGACCTCGGCGTCGCCGTCCCCTGCGTCAACACCTCGATGTGGAACGCGCTGCAGGCTCGGATGCCGGAGCGGTGCGCCGCGCGGAAGAAGCAGTTTCGCCAGGAGGACGTCAGGCGCGCGGCGCCGGGCGGCGGCGGCGGCGAGACGAGCCGGCTCGAGGAGGTCGCGGCGATCCGCGCCATGCTGTACAGCCACCGCGATCGGCTGACGCGCGGCAGCGGCTCGCTAAACTACTTTGCGCTGGTCGAGAATGAGTTTGCGAGCGGCTCTGGCTTCTACCGCTGCCGCTGCCCCGAGCGGTTCGTGTGCCTGCGCTTCCCCATCCGCAACCCCGCCTCGCGCCACCGCGGCCGCATCGCCGTGGGCTGCCCGCTGGCGGCGGACAGCGGCTGCGGGTATTACATGCTGGTGGAGTGACGGAGAGTTGTGCGGTTTTGGTAACGGTTTTCGCCCGCAGGCGCGTTTCATATCCCGAAGGGTGGGTGGCGCCGCACCTATCGGACCTTTTAGCTGCTAGGCCCAGTGTTCCACAAACATGCGTGTGTGTTATGTGTACCGTTTCGTACCTGCTACCACTACCTGGGGTGCTGCTTGCAGCTTTCCTGGGCTGTGGCCTGTGCACACATTACCAAACCTAAGTGCTAAGACTGCGGCTCGTCGCCCAATATCGGCTCGGTCCCGCTACAACATGCAGATGTACGGCCCTTAGGGCGTCCTAGACCTGCGGCGTGCAGTAGACGCACGTGTCGAGCGGCAGCGGGGCCGGTGCTTCGACGTCGCCAGCGGCGGCGCCCTCGCGATCCACCTTGGTCTTGTAGCCTGCCGCCTCGGCGCGCTTCCGCTCTTCTGCCGCTCGCTTCGCCATCTGAGCTTCCTTCGCTGGTCTGGCCGCCTCACGCCGAGCCTCTTGGGCCAGCAAGATCTCGAGCTTCTCCTGCGCAACCCGCTCCTCCTGGAGCTGCTTGGTACGCAGCGCGGCGACCTTCTTCTTCTCGATGCACTCGCCTGTTCATGGAGATATGTTTGGTGAGTTTGAAACCGAAACATCGTGACCGCGCCAGCAGCAGCAGCGCTTGAGAGCTTCGCTTTGGGCGGGATCTCGACGCCGTCGCAATCCGTCTCGGCGATCAGGACCGTGGACGGAAAGACTGCTGCAGCCGACTGGATCGATCCGGGATTGGCTGGAACGCGCACGAGTACCTCGGTGGGCGCGGGCAGGATGAGGCCGGAGGCAGGCAGGGTCGCAATGAACATGGTGTGCAAAAAAAAAATCCGCGGTAAAGCCGCTCACAAGGGCCGTCCTCCGATCCCTCCCTTGGGTTGACTGTTTTCTTTCTTTCTTTACAAGAGCCGAAGATGCGTGGCGCATCTTAATATCTTCTGTCACTGATCGTCCCTGACTAAAAAAACATCTGGGAGATCTGAAAACTGGCTCATTGCCAGACAGGTTGCGTTGAGCCATCGCGCGCCGCTTTGGCAGCCCTCTTCGCCTCCGCGGCAGCGGCCTTCTCTTCCGCCTTCTCTTTGCGGACGCGCGCCTTCTCCTGCGCCGCCCTCGCCTTCTCCTCCTCCTTTTGCTGCCTCAGCTGCAGCGCCGCCGCCTTCTTCTCGTCCTTGGCCGGCTTCGCGCCGCTCGACGAGGCCGCGCCGGCCGTGGGCGGAGCCGGCGCGGCGGCTTTGGCAGCCCTCCGCGCCTCGGCAGCCGCGGCCTTCTCCTGTGCCTTCGCCTCCGCGGCGTCCTTCTTTCGCTGCTTCAGCTGCAGCGCCGCCGCCTTCTTCTCGTCCTTCGTCGTCTTCGCGCCACCTGCCGCTCCTGCCGTCGGCCGAGCCGGCGCGCTTCCGCCTTGAAGGTTCAGCGGACGCACTGTGGCGGCTGGACGCGACTCGGCGGCCGTCTCGCGCGGCTGGGCCAGCGCAAATAGCCACTCTGGCACCGCCTCGCCCGCCTCGAGCGCCTGCTCGATCGCCTCCGTCGCCTCCTCGGGCGTCAAGTCGGGCCTACCAGCCGTGTCCCCCGTGCCCGGAGAATCGCCCACCGCCTCGGCCGCCTCCTCCGCCTCGAAGACGTACAGCGCGAGGCTGCCGGGCATGCTCGGAGGCAGCCCGCCGGGCAGGAGGCCGCGCACGCTGGCGGCGGCGAGGTGCAGCGCCGCCGCGAACTCAGCTGAGCTCAGCTCGTCCTCGGACCGGCTGGCCGCCGTGTCGGAGCCGCGCGCCGACACGCAGAGCCCCCAGATGTGGTCCACGTCCCCCTCGCCCACCGACGCAGACGCAAAGACGGGCGCCGCCGCGGCGCGGCTCACGGTCGCGCAGCCCTTGGCGGCGGAGCTGAAGAGGCCGTCGTACGCCCGCTGCTCCGCCTCGCTGATGGGCGGAAGCTCGACCGCCGCCGGGGCGGTGGCCGCGCCGTAGTCGCCCCCTTCGTCGTCGATGTCGACGTCGAGGTCGTCCCTGTCGTCCCCGTCCTCGCCCTGTTCAGCGATATTCCACAGCGTCTCGGGCACCTCCTCGCCCGCTGCCGTGAGCTCCTCGATCAGTGCAAGCGCCTCCTCTGGCTTCATGTCAGGCGGGACCGAGCCCTCGCCCCCCTCCTTCTCTTCCTCGTGCGAGGACACTGATGCCTGCGAAGCAAACGACGCAGCGCGCGCCATGCGCTGAGCGGCGTCGTGGCGCAACTGCGCCGTCGCCTCGGCCGCCTCGGCCGCCTCGGCCGCCTCCTCCGCCTCGAAGACGTACAGCGCGAGGCTGCCGGGCATGGTCGGAGGCAGCCCGCCGGGCAGGAGGCCGCGCACGTTGGCGGCGGCGAGGTGCAGCGCCGCCGCGAACTCAGCTGAGCTCAGCTCGTCCTCGGACCGGCTGGCCGCCGTGTCGGAGCCGCGCGCCGACACGCAGAGCCCCCAGATGTGGTCCACGTCCCCCTCGCCCACCGACGCAGACGCAAAGACGGGCGCCGCCGCGGCGCGGCTCACGGTCGCGCAGCCCTTGGCGGCGGAGCTGAAGAGGCCGTCGTACGCCCGCTGCTCCGCCTCGCTGATGGGCGGAAGCTCGACCGCCGCCGGGGCGGGCGGGGAGGAAGCCTCGCCATCGCCGCCGCCGCCAGCATTGGCCAGGACTCTGGCAACGACCGCTGCGGCACCCTCCACCGCCTCGGGCTCAGCGCGGCGGTCGACGGCGAGGCCAGAGTCGTCGCTTGCGGCGTCGCTGTCCGCTGGCCCATCGACAGACAGGCCGGAGTCGTCACTGGCGGCGTCCCACAGCTCCCCGCTGTCTCTGCGCCTGCGCGGGCTAAGCCTCTCGTCTCCACTGTCGCGCGAGGCTGCAGCGCGGTCCGCCGCCGGGTCCGCGTCCGCCTCTGCGGGAGGAGGAGGTGGCGGCGGTGGAGGGGGAAGGGTCGTAGGAAACGGAGGACCACCAGGAGGAGGAGGAGGAGGTGGCGGCCGCGGCGGCGGTGAAGCAGCGGAGGCCTTGTTGGTCGTAGGAAACGGAGGACCACCAGGAGGAGGAGGAGGAGGTGGCGGCCGCGGCGGCGGTGCAGCGGAGGCCTTGTTGGTCGTAGGAATCGGAGGACCACCAGGAGGAGGAGGAGGTGGTGGTGGCGGCGGCCGCGGCGGCGGTGAAGCAGCGGGGATCTTGTTGTCCTCAGGGAGCAAATCCTCGTTCCCGGCTGTGGCGCTGCGCGAGCTCAGGAGCACACCATGTTTTGAGCGACGCTGCTGCGATTGCGGCGTCGGCGGGTCCTCCTCCTCGTCGATCGCTTCCAAGGCCGGCGTAGCGGCCTCCCCCGCCGACGACACAGCAAGGGACGCCGCCATCGCGAGGTCCATGTCGCGCTCCTCCTGGTCGTCATCCGAGCGCCGAACGACCGCAGCGCGAGAGTGAAGCCGGGGAGACTGCCGCCCGCGGGGAGATTTGCGGGGAGATTGAGGCCGGGCGGGGGCGGGGTCGGTTGGAGGCGTCTCTGCGGCGCTCGCCGCCGCAGTCAGGTACTGCCGTTGCTGCCTCCACGGCGTAACCTTGCTATCCGTGTTCGGATCCACATCACCGGCGTCGCATTCGCCCCCGACGACGGGGGTATCCTGCTCTCCCCGAACGGCGGGGGTGTCCCGCTCGGCGACCGCCCGCTCGGCGACCGCCCACAGCCGCTCGGGCACCTCCTCGCCCGCCTCGGTCAGGCGCTCAATCTCCTCGATCGCGTCCTCCGGCGTCATGTCCGAGAGCTGCGGCGTCTGAGGCGTGTTGGCCTCAGCCTCGATGTCGGCCAGCGCAACCCCGTACAGAGGGTCCCCGCCTCCGACCGGCTTGAGGTCGTACAGACCCTTGGACGTGACGTACTGGACGGTGCATCTCCGCCCGTACGCAAGGACGGTGTCGCCAGACTCCGGCGGAGGGCTTGCTTGGGCCGCAGCAGGCGGCGGCGGCGGCGGCGGAGGCGGTGGAGGGGGTGGAGGGGGAGGAGGGGTGCTTCTGGGGACCTCGATGTCGGCCAGCGCAACCCCGTACAGAGGGTCCCCGCCTCCGACCGGCTTGAGGTCGTACAGACCCTTGGACGTGACGTACTGGACGGTGCATCTCCGCCCGTGCGCAAGGACGGTGTCGCCGGCGACAGGGTCGCTTCCGGCTGGAGCGGCCGCTGGCGAGAGCGGCCCCTGTCCTGCCTGCGACCCGGGTGAGGTCGAAGAGCGCATCGAGGAGGCGCTCCGCCGAGACAGCTCGTCTCTGATCTCGCGCATCGACCGGCGAGAACCGGGAGCGGCCTCGTTGGCGGCGGCGTCGGCAGCGACCATCGCGTTAACGGCGCGCACAGAGGTCCGTGGGGTGAAGCCGCCCATCTCCTCGTCCGGCGGGCCGTCGAATCCCACCCCCCCGGGTCCTCTCGACCTGGCGCGCGTCAGTGTCCTGTCGCCGACGCCGGTGGTTGGCGCGGTCCGCGCAACGCCGGCCGTCGAATCCCGATTCCCGGGCCGCTTGCGCCGCCTCCTCTTGCGGTAGCAGCCGACGCCAAGACATATGAGGAGGAGCACGACCACTATGCCTACGCCAATCGTGGCATAGCCCGCGGGCTCCGCGATGAAGGCTTTTTGCGCTTCAACAACTCGAGGCGGCGACAGCGGAGGCGGCGACAGCGGAGGCGGCGCCAGTGGAGGCGGCGGCGGCGGCGGCGGCGGGCTGGAGGGCGGCGGCGGCAAGGGCGAGGCTGACGGCGGCGGCGGCGAGGGCAAAGGGGATGGCGGTGGCGGTGAGGGCGAAGCGGACGGCGGAGGTGGCGTGGGCGGTGGGCTTGGAGGCGGCGGTGAAGGAGGCGGCGGCGGCGAGGGTGGTGGCGGCACGGGCGGCGGCGGCGAGGGTGGTGGCGGCACGGGCGGCGGCGGCGAGGGCGGTGGCGGCGCGGGTGGTAGCGGTGAGGGCGGCGGCGGCGCGGGTGGCGGCGGTGAGGGCGGCGGCCGCACGGGCGGTGGCGGCGATGGCGGCGGTGATGGCGGCGGTGGAGACGGCGGCGGCGACGGCGGCGACGGCGGCGGCGGCGAGGGTGGGGGCACGGGGGGGGATGGGCACGGGTAGAAGCCATCCGGCAAAGTCTCGTTTGTGTACTGCGATGTTTCGAGGCCGTCGCAGGTTGAATCCCCAGTTTGGCCACAGAAGCGCCACGTTTGATCCGGAAGGATGTCGAAGTACGCGTCACATCGCGACGTGCTCGTGTTGATGAAGTAGCAATCCGGCACTAAGGTGCGACAGGGAATCGGCGGCGGCGGCAAAGGGGAAGGCGGCGGCGGCGGGAACGGGGGCGACGGCGGCGGCGACGGGGGTGGCGGTGAGGGTGGGGGCGGCGAGGGCGGCGGCGGCGAGGGTGGAGGCGGCGGCGGACCCGGAGGAGGCGGGAAGGGTGGTGGCGGCGACGGGGGTGGCGGTGAGGGTGGGGGCGGCGAGGGCGGCGGCGGCGAGGGTGGAGGCGGTGTTGGAGGCGGAGACGGCGGGAAGGGTGGTGGCGGCGACGGGGGTGGCGGTGAGGGTGGGGGCGGCGAGGGCGGCGGCGGCGAGGGTGGAGGCGGTGTTGGAGGCGGAGACGGCGGGAAGGGTGGTGGCGGCGACGGGGGTGGCGGTGAGGGTGGGGGCGGCGAGGGCGGCGGCGGCGAGGGTGGAGGCGGTGGTGGAGGCGGAGACGGCGGCGGCGGCGAGGGCGGCGGCGGCGAGGGCGGCGGCGGCGAGGGCGGCGGCGGTGACGGAGGTGGAGAGGGCGGAGGCGGCGAGGGTGGTGGCGGCGAGGGCGGCGGCGGCGAGGGTGGAGGCGAGGGTGGAGGCGGAGACAGCGGCGGCGGCGAGGGCGGCGGCGGCGAGGGCGGCGGCGGCGAGGGCGGCGGCGGCGAGGGTGGAGGCGAGGGTGGAGGCGGAGACGGCGGCGGCGGCGAGGGCGGCGGCGGCGAGGGCGGCGGCGGCGAGGGCGGCGGCGGTGACGGAGGTGGAGAGGGCGGAGGCGGCGAGGGTGGTGGCGAGGGCGGCGGCGGTGACGGAGGTGGAGAGGGCGGTGAAGAAGGTTGCGGCGGCGAGGATGGCCCGGGCGGGCTGGGAGGGTTTGTCGGAGGCAGTTCGGGCGGCGGCGGTGCGGGCGGCGGCGGCACGGGTGGAGGCGGCGGCAACGACGGTGGCGAAGGGGGTAAGGGCGGTGAGGGCGGCGCCGAGGGCGGCGGCGGGGGTGGCCATGAGGGCGGCGAGGGCGGGGAAGGTGGCGGCGGCAGCGACGGCGACCCGGGTGCGACCAGGACTCGCACCCCCTACACGCATGGGGAGACGGGGAGGGGGGGGAGGGGGGGTGAGAGTGAGCCTAGAGCTCGTGCTTAGAGGCGGGTGTCGCGCTGCCGCCTCCATGCGAGTGGTCGCTGTGTGTTGCGGGTGTGCCTGTTTTCTTAGGCAGGCGAGTGGGGGCGGGGGGCGGTCCCATCTCTCCTGTGTACGGGTGTTGGCTGTCTCTCCTGAGAGACTGCCTGTCTCTGTCCGGGAGGAATCTCGAAGCGAAGAACGGTGTCATGTATGGTGGCTGTGGGTGGTCGCGAACGACCGGTATTTGAGGTATGTGTGCTGTGTGGTCGCGAGCCTGGATTGCCCACGACTCGTCATTGGCAGGTTGGTCCAGGGTTGTGTTGATGCGAAGCCGCAGCCATTGGCCGTCAGACGAAGACGCCTGGGCAACCAGCGGGAGTTCCATCCAGTCGTCATAACCATTCCCGCAGTCTGTCGATATTCGAGACGGCGCCGGGTTTCCAACCTCGGGAAGAGGTTGGAAAGACAGCGCGAGCTCGCCGTTGAGGTAGATCTGGACCTCCTCCTTCCTGTCCCACGAGTCGAAGGCGAAGAAGCGGAGCTCGACGCGTACGGTGCCTGCAGGGGGAGCGAGGGTGCGAATGTGCGAGCCAGAGCGTCGCGTGGAGACTGATATACGACTGCTTGTGTCCTCTCGAGCGCCAGTCTCGGAAACCAAGGACCGGTTCCGCATCTAGTGGGGCGGTGCCGTAGGACGGTGCGGCGCTGAGGTCGAACTCCCTTTCGAGGTACGCGTCCTTGCCGAGAGTTTGCGGTGCGGGGAAAAACCGATACGACGCACCCGGGGGCGCACCCGGGGGCACTGTCCGGTGGCACCCCCCGGGGGCGAGGTTCTGGACGTTGCTCGTCCAGCTCCCCGCGTCAGCGAGAGGAGGCCAGAAGTCACTTGCGACCAGAGTGAAGCCCGGCATGGCCGGTGGCGGCTGTGGCGGAGCGGCCGGCGAGGGCGGCGGCGAGGGCGGAGGTGGCCGTGGCGGCGGCGTCGAGGGGGGCGCGGGGGGCGTGGGGGGCGGCGGCGGCGAGGGAGGCGGCGACGACGGAGGGGGGCTGGGAGGCGGCGGCGAGGGAGGCGGTGACGAGGGAGGCGATGGCGGCCAGGAGGGCGGGAGGTGCGGGGGGGGCGGGGCTGGGGGCGGCGACGGCTCTGGGGTGGATGGGCTTGGCGGTGGAGGAGGCGACGGTTCGGGCGAGGGCGGATTCGGAGACGGCGGCGGCGCCGGCGGCGGCGGGGATGGATCGGGGCTCAGCGGCACTGGCGGCGGCGGCGGAGAGGGCTCGGGCGCTTTCGGCGACGGTGAGGACGGCAGCGGCGGCGGCGGTGGCGACGGCTCTGGGGAGAGTGGGGTTGGCGGCGGCGGTGGCGGCGAGATTGGTGGCGCGTCGGGCGGCGTCGGGGGTGGCGGAGAGGGCGGCGAGGGCGGCGGGGGCAGCGAGGGCGGTGATACTGGCGGCGAGGGCGGCGGCTAGGGCGGCCGCGGCGGCGAGGGCGGCGGAGATGAGGGGCTGGGAGGCGGAGGCGGAAGGGGATCTGGGGACCATGGCGAAGGAGGTGGAGGTGGCTGTGGAGGCTCGGGCGGCAGCGCCGGAGGCGGCGTGGGCGATGGAGGCGCCGAAGGCGAAGTCGGCGGAGGCGATCGCGGCGGAGGTTGCTGCTGTGCCTGGTCTGCGGAGATCGAGTGCGAGGCTAAGAGGAGGCAAGCCAGCGAAATGGAGAGCATGGCGGCCCCAGCAAAGGCAGTCGCAAGCCCGCCGCCGGCGTATCAAGATCGGTGAAAAAAAGATCACGCTTTTGTGATCGAAAGTTCCCGGTTGTTCATGCTGATATAGATTGTTATTGAGATTGGTCCTAAAATCGACTCCTGGGTTGGCTGGCAGCCCCGAGAGCTGCGTCTCGAGCTTCCGGTGCCGTTGCCAGACGACCCCGAGCGTCGGCGCCCAAATAAGGCCTGACGCTCACACCACAAACACTCTAACACTCACACGTCATTTGGGGCCTGGAGCCCTGTTCACGCGCGCGCGAGACGTATTGCTAAAAATCTCTCTCTCCCAAACACTACTACAAAACATCTGCCAGGGAAGTGGAGGGTGGGGCAGACGAGAACGGGACTCGGGCAGCTAGAAGCGCGAGGGCCCGACACACGATCGAATGAGATCCTCTCGGACGGACGTAACAAGTTATTACTTCACGTTTCCACACCTTCCGGTTCCTCTCTCCTCGCCTTGTCGGATAACCTTGATAGCAAGCTATCTCCGATGGGCCGGACCACCCCCAGTCCTTCTCTGCGTTCTTGCACATGGAGTGCAAGATACTCGTTCTGTTGCCGTCCCAAACTGTCACTCCCCATCCTCCCGGCCGGGGCGGGCCCGAGGGGGCGGGGCGCGCGGCGGGACGTGGCGGAGCGGGGGCGGCGGGTGCGGTCCGCGGGATGTCTGTGGGCCCGAGAGTGATGCGTCGTGTGTGTGTCCGCCTTGCGTTTGTTTCGTAACATCGAAGGCAAGCTCAAGAAAAGAAGTCTTCATTTTTTCACACACAACAAACACATCTCTCTCTCTCTCACACAACAAAACAAAAATAAATATCTCCGGCCCACACACCCTCTCCGCCCACCCACCTCTCACCACCCTCGCTCCCGCATGCACCCGAGCAGCTCCTCGCCCGCCCGCCCGCCCGACAGCGCCATCCCGTGCGGCACGGCGCGGACGAGCGCCTCGTCCGTCATCTTGTTCGAGCCGTGCACCGTCGCGACGACGCAGTTCGGGTTGAGCAGCGCGGGCAGCAACGAGAAGCAGCTCCTCCCAATACTTTGTCAAAATAGACCAGCGCGTAGAGCTAAGAAACCACGGCATGGGGTGGGTGAGGGGTGAGGAAAGGCTTAGAAACGGCGGCGTGCCGCGCAATCCTGTTTTCTTAATGCCCGCAACCCACTGTACTCGAGTAGGTATCATGAGATCATGAATGACCGCCTTCAATCTCAATGTCCCACCCCCCTGCGCGAGGGCCTTCTAGGCCCGCGGGTAGTCTCACCCCATCCCAAGGGCCTCCAGGGCTCGCACCTCAACCTCTCACAGACCAGCGCACAGCGCCATGGACTTGGAGCATTGGACGTATTTTGTATTTTTGTTCTCAATTTCTTCTCAAGGGAGAGAGAGATTTTAGAAAACCAACAAGAAATCACGACTCTCACAGTGATTTGGGCTCGGCAGCTTGTCAGCCCTCAGCCGAAGCTGGGGCCGGTCCCGTAGCCGAGAGAGCCCGCGCCGTGAGTTCGACGCGGTCGGGAGGCCTTGCGGAGAGGCCAGCGAGGTGGCGATCGCTGTACTTCATGGTCGTCATTAAGTGACCGGCTGACAAGCCAGAGGTCGATACTCTGGACGACCCATAGGATGCCACGAATGCCTGAAGGAGAGGGAGGCGAGGCCAGAGGCAGGCTCAGCTGCTCTCGGGTGATCCCGCTTTGGTGGCTGAAGGACCCGATGGTCCTGTCACATTCGCGTTCCGAGTCGTGGGGGTAGAAGAATTCGAGTAGAAATCGAGTCAGCACTTCCTTGTAGTACAGCGGACCGCCAGGCTCGCTGGCAGCATCCGCAGGGAGGCAGCATATGAGGCACCAGTTTTCTGGAGAGCTCAACTGCTGCAGCCGCGATGGCAGAGTCGGCCGCGGTTCGAGCGAGCAGCTTTTACTTCTCTCCTTCTCAATGGGGGGGACCGCAAAATGGAGGGCGGGCCCGGCGCCACATGGCGCCGGCCAAACCGTCTAGTACGTGTGAACGCGGGTAGTCTCCCCCCATTCCCAGGGCCTCCAGGGCTCGCACCTCAACCTCTCACAGACCAGCGCACAGCGCCGTAGGACGTATTTTCTTCTCAATAACAAGGCTGTGAAGAGCCCCCACACGTTGGGGGGATCGCAAAATGGTTTACTCAGCGCATGTTGGTGCGCCCAGTGGTGCACCCAGTGTGGAAGCTGTCGTGTGCTGCGGAAGGAAAGACCCACAAGTTGCCGCTTTCGGACACGGCGGCGTATTCGTCGAGGGCGCCTTCTTCTACAAGCCGAGGCCAAAGGCGCGGGACCGATACGAGAACGAGCGAAGGTTCCTCGAGCTCATCTGCTGCAGCTGCGAGAGCGGCGAACCGCTGCGGGCGTTCGTGCCCAACTTTTACGGCGAGGTCGAGCGGGACGGCGCCTGGTTTTTCAAGATGGACGACCTGCTGCACGCATTTTCGCTGCGCGGGCGGCACATTGCCGACTTGAAGATGGGGCTGCGCACCTTTGCCGAGAGCGAGGCGCAGAGCGCGAAGCCGCGCGCGGACCTCTTCGAGCGGATGGAGCGGATGGAGGAGCGGCTAGGCTCGCGCGCACTAGATGCCGAACTGCAGATCCCGGTCTTTTCACCAGCACTCGAGACGACCGCGCTCGGCTCCCTCCTCTCCACAGCGCTCAAGCCGCGTCCACTGCATGTATGTGCCGAGGAAACTCTGCCTCCTTCCAGCACCTTCTCCGACCCTTCTCGGAACCGTCCTGCAGGCTCGCGCGTCCTCACCGATGCAGAGCGGGCCAGCCGGTCGATGACCAAGGTGGGCGCTGCCCTCGCCTCCCCCTTAGTCAGTCTCGCCACCCTCTCCTGCTGCCTCTCTCCTCCCCTGCGGTCTCCCCCACTCCGCTCGTCCGCGCGCCCGCCGCTGCCCCTTCGGTCCTCGCCGTTCCCTCGCTGCCACCTCCCTCGCCACCGCCTCCCTCGCTGCCACCTCCCTCGCCGCCTCCTCCCCCACCGCCTCACCGCCGCCTCACCGCCGCCTCGCCGCCGCCCCTCGCCGCCGCCCCTCGCCGCCGCCTCACCGCCGCCTCACCGCCGCCTCCCTCAACCGCCGCCTCGCCGCGCCACCAGAGGCGCGGTGGACGGAACATACAGCACAACCTCATATAAGGGCAAGACCACATCACGCACCACAACCTCCCTCAAGCACGACCTCAAGCACGACCCACCAATACCACGCGCCACAGGCGCGCTGGATGGCGCTCCGCGACTCGCTCTCGTCGACGAGCGCGCTCGGCTTCCGGATCGACGCGCTGCTCACGCCGCGCGCCCACCTGACGGCGTTTGACTCGCGCCTCTTCCACACGCGCGCGCGCGCAGACGTGCTTGCGGCGCTGCGCAGCTTCTTCCCGCGGCGGGGCGAGTGCGAGGGCGGCAGCCACCCGCGGCAGGTGACACACACACCGTCCGAGACCAGACGCCGACTAGTCCTGCGTTCTCGTAGCTCTCCTCACATACGGAGCTCTGGGTGCTTGCACGCCGCCGCCACCCCTCCGACTCACCTCGGCCCACCTCGGCCCACCTCGGCCCACCTCGGCTCACCTCGGCCCATCTCGGCTCACCTCGGCTCACCTCGGCTCACCTCGGCTCACCTCGGCTCACCTCGGCTCACCTCGGCTCACCTCGGCCCCTCTCGCCGCCTCTCGCCTCCTCTCGCCTCCTCTCGCCTCTTCCTTGCCTCTTCCCTAACCAGAGGGCCACACCAGATCTTCTGACGTCAGCACGAGGCCCGTCTCCCCTCACGGTCGCGTTTGCACGGCGCAGGCCGCCGCCGCCCTGCTCGCTCGGGTGCGAGAGCTGCGCGGCGCGCTGACTCGCTCGGCCGTCTTTTCGCGGCACGGTGACGTCCCCCCCCCCCCCCCTCTCCCCCACTCGAGCTGATCGGGACCACCCTCCTCCTAGCTCACCCCCCCCCGCCCCCTTCTCCCTCACTCGAGCTGATCGGGACCACCCTCCTCCTAGCTCACCCCCCCCCTTCTCCCCCCACTAGAGCTGATCGGGACCACCCTCCTCCTCGTTGCCGACGAGACGTGCCGCGCCGGCGCGTGGATGATCGACTTTGGCGAGATTGCGCCGAGATGCCGCCGAGATGCCGCCGAGATGCCGCCGAGATCGTCCGCCCCTCCCGCCGCCCGCCCCTCGGTGAAGCGCCTCGCTCGTCCGACCGCTGGCTAACCTGGATTCAATGGCGGGCCAGGCGTGACGCGCGAGGCTCCGGCGCCGCTGCAGCACGACGTGCCGTGGGTGCCTGGGAACCGCGAGGACGGGTGCTTGCGACACCTCTGCGACACCTCCGCGACACCTCCGCGACACCTCCGAGACACCTCTCAGACACCTCCCAGGCACCTCCCAGACACGTCCGAGGCACCTCGTGCTCCGCTGCTCGCCATCCCTCGCGCACCTCCCATCACCTCTTCTCCAAGGCCCTTCTCTTCTCTTCTCTTCTCTTCTCTTCTCTTCTCTTCTCTTCTCTTCTCTTCTCTTCTCCAAGGGCCGCACGCCCCTGTGCCTCCGCGCGCACCGCCGCCTCCTGACGCGCCCGCAAGGCGTGCGCCTGACGCGTCCACGACATGTCCACGACGCGTCCACGACACGCCAACGACGCGTCCACGACACGCCAACGACGCGTCCACGACACGTCCACGACGCGTCCACGACATGTCCACGACATGTCCACGACATGTCCCTCAGGTACTTGCTCGGGCTGGCGAGCCTCACCGAGATGCTGCAGGAGCTGGTGGCGGCCGACGAGTGGGACTGAGAGGTGCGCACTCACAGACCAAGGAAGGTCCTGCATCACTTCACCTCCCCTGGCCGAGCTGCGGCTCGTCAGTGTCTGGTACGATCTCAGCAGTGCTCTCCGTCCTCACCCGTCACCCACACGCACTCGCGCGGCCAACCCGCGCGCACCCCGCCTTGCGTGTGGCATGCCGTGGGGCGCCCGCCTGGCTCACGGGGTGTGGAGAGGCGAGGTACTGTCCACCATTTACTCCACCACTCTGCGTGCGCGTTGAGACATTACCTCCCCCCCCTCCCCCCCCCTCCCTTCACCCTCCCAGGCCCGCGCTGCGGCGTCGCGGCAGCCCCGACTAGTGGTAGACGTCGACACTTCGATCATTCTTCGGGTTATAGTTAGCGGTTAGGGCAGGAGGCCACCGCGCCAGCAGCGGGTGCGGCGGATGAGCGCCACGGCGCGACGGGGTACTAGCGAGCGCTCTCTCCGGGGCCGCGTCCCGTGCATCTTGCATGTCTTGTACACGTTGTGACACGCGATTCGGTGTGCATGGAAAATTTTGCTCACGGAGGCGTGGTAACGAGGGTAAGTAACAGGTAAGGTAAGCGGTACTCTTCCTTCACATCCTTCGCGTCAGTCTCGCGGAGTGCGGAGACGTGGTCGTGCCGCTGTAGGGAAACCAGGGTCCGCGTCCGGGGGCTGGCTCGGCTGTGTCCTGACTCCTGTGAGAGAGTTCTTACTTGATCTCTTGCATTCCTTTCCTGACGATCGTTCATCGTATCCGAGAAAATATCTCACTTCTCAGAAATTCTTCTGTCCCGTTTATATATATATAAAGAAAGAAAGTATAATAAAAAGGGAGCGGACGTAAGTAACCACCGTATGACGGGAGTATAATTGTGTAAAATGCTCCCGCGGCGTTTGACATTTTTTTTACCTCTGTAGATACACGCCGCCACAGACAGGGGTTCCAGCTTGCTGAAATGCGAAAATCACGGTCGCGTCCAAAAAGTCGGGCATTTTCTTTCAGTGTGCATTTTCGGAGGACATACGTGTGGACATGTGGAGTAAGGGGTCGATCATATTCGTATATGTATATTCTGTGGGCCCATCCCTCGGCAGCCGTCTACCGTCTTGCAGAAATATGTCGTGAGCTTGGAGTTGGACCTTAGTAATGCAGAAGCGTGTACACCCGTGAGACTTCGCTTAGGATTGCACACTTGCACAGAAGTTGGGAGGCTCCAAAAATGCTACTAACCCCCTAGTCGGCAAGCCTTGTCGGCAATGCTTGATCGGTGTCGTGTCCTGTTGGGTGCGCACTTGGAGCACTTGGAGTGCGCTCGTCGAGCAGTAATGATCAAATCTGGGTTGATAACATAAATACAAACATACCGGTACACACAGACAGGCGTACAGACAGCGGGGCGGTGTTCAGTCTGCAGAACGGCTGTCTGTGTCGATCGAACCTCACAAGTGTCGCCGAACACGGCTCGCTCGTGCAGAGAACGCCTCATGTGCTGATTCCAATCGCAACAGCCTCACGGGTCGTGACAGAATTCCCAAGACGTGCAGCAATGCCGCTCAAGAGCGGTATGGCGAGGTCGCTTGCGCCACAGCGAGCACGCAAGCTGCGCTGGCACCGCCCGGTCGACCTGGACCACTGCCGACTGTACCATGCGCCATTGAGGTGCTTTCTTCAGCGAGTGCAAGACAACCGCCTTGGCGTAGGCGCCGGAACGATTCGAAGACGCCCGCAGCCGCGCATGCGGATGCTCAGAGAGCGTGGCATGCACGCTCGTCAAGCCGCTGGAGCGAAACAGACGGTACGTCATGAACGCAAAGTGCAGATCATCAAAGAGCCGTGGAAACGGCGCGGAAGGGAATCGGCGCCTGTAGCTTGCCGCGTCGGTTGGAACTGTCAACACCGCCCACTCCTCGTCATGACGTCTATCGATGTCGCGGAGCAGTGCAGCTGACACAGAGCGCGAGTAGGCGACGAATGGCCCTTTGGCGTATGGGAATGGGCCCACAAGCAACGGGTTGAGACATTCTCGCTGGTCCGCTGTCAGCGAAGTACCACTCGCATTTGATGCCGCCGCTTGCCTCGCCTGCAAGAATCGAGAGGCCGAGAAGGAGAAGCACGCGGGCGTGCGTGACGCTGGGTCCCACATGCACCACTCGCCCCATGCGCCGAAGATGACGCGAGGTCGTGCAACGCGCTGCAGGCGAAATGCGATTGCCTCTGCGTCGAAGAATGCGTCGTCGTCGGCCCGCGCCACGAATGGCACTGGCTGCGCGAGCGCGTGGCGTAAGAAGGCACACGTCAGAAGAAACGGGCCAACAATTGCGTCATCGCGACGCACCGGAAGAATGAGCACGTCTGGAAGGGCACTGTCACTGCTGGCGTTGACGGCCATGACGAACTGCACCCGTGCCCAATAGGCACGTGCTGTGTGTGCTGCTGAGGCGACACGGAAGTAATTTCGACGCCTCAGGGCCGCGGGCGAAGCAAAGCTGATCACGCCGACGTAGAGCACGGCCGTGGGTGGCGACGGCAGCAGAGGCGTCATCTTCGCAAGGAGTGCTCAAGAGGGCCGCACCTACTCGCAGCGCACGCAGCTTGAGGCCCGGCACCAAGGACACCGCAGCACGCCCGTCTCGCCCACGTTGTTTTGGATCTGCGAGGACACAGGCGGCGGCGCGCGAGCGTCAGAAGCATAAAATGGGACGAGCATGGCGCGGGCTCGTTTTGGGGGTCGCGGGGGCACAGTAGGCACGGAGGCGACCCGCGGCCGCGCGCTCAGCAGCGCTCAGACCGGCAATCCGATTGTGCCAGAATCTCGAATCCTCGGAGCGAGCCGCTCGCGCGGCGGTCGCAGCACGGCGTGCAGCCGGCACGGGCTCGCTGCAGTGGTGGTTGTGGGGCGAGGCGAGAGGGGCCCGCGCGGGCGCAGCTCTCATCTCGCGCTGCGTCGCGCCGGGCGAGGGGCGAGGCGAGAGGCAATCATGGCACAAGGGACCTGCAATCTCTTCTGGGAGGGCACAAAACTGGAATCTCGGCGTTTTCGTGTTGGCTACAGAGCGTTCCGCATTACGTTTATGTAGCTCTTTCGAACATACCCGAGGGTGAACTGCTGACAGGGTTTGCGATGAGGAGCGATCCGCGAACGTGCATTCGGGTGATCAGACCGCCGAACGAAGCGCAAGCGCTTGGAGCAAGAGAGCTGCGACGTATCGGTCTCAGACTACTCACTCGCGGGCCGATTTTCTGGCCTAGCGAGGCCGTTGCGGGGCACCCGGCGGCTCGGTTCGCTCCTCATCAGCGCAAACTCGGTCGAGCAGAAAGCAAACAAGGTGTGTGAGTAAATAAAGGCGGCGCGGCACGGTAGGGGTCGGCGGTAATAAATAAGGTGGCGCGGCGGCAACAGACGGCAGGCAGGACATTGGATGGCGGTCAAGCTGCGTCGTGGTGCCCGGTGGGGCGACCAGCGCCGCGCCGAGAAAGCGCGGCGTGGGTCGCCGATCGCGGTGGCGAGAGCAAAGCAGATTGTTTTGTATTTTTCTAAGGGAAAAAGGGACAGCCCTGGCCTGAGTGTGCTGCGCGTGCGTGCACCGAAAAAGAAAGAAATAAAACAGACAACCCAAGGGAGGGATGGGAGGACGGCACGCCGCCACCACACAGGGATTTTAAGGAGAGGGGTGTGATGCGCTAGCCCTCGCCCACCCTAGGGAGTCTGCCTCTTCCTATCTCTCTTCGCAGTCCCTCGCCAATTCTCTGCGTGCACCGAGGCACGACGTTGGAGCTTCGCTGCGTTCGTTTTTGCCCGGCCGCGCGCAGCCGCTAATCGGGCGTCCTTTGCTCCTCCGCGAGCTATATGGGGGCCAAATAGATTCATTGCAGATGCAGTCGAGCCCTCGTTCGAATGGCGCGCAGCGCCGGCGCGCAGCGCCACGCCGCCAGGCGTCCGCCGGAGGCCCGCCGGAGGCTTTTGCTGCGGCCACATCCCAGCAGTTTTGCCGCGCGCAGCGCCCGCGCCGCAGGCCCGCCGGAGGCTCCCCGGCCGGCACATCCTGGCAGTCTTTCGAACGCTGCGGAGCCCTCGCCAAGCCGGGGCCCCCACTTTCTCCTCTGCTACGACATCTCCGAGGGGCGAGGCCTCGACCGGCTGTAGCCGCTCGGCCAAGCGCCTCCCTCCCCCCCCCCCAACGCTCCGAGTCCGACCCGGTGTCCTCCTCGCCCCATCCGCACAGCGAGAGGCCACGCCAGTCACCAGTCATGTTCCCGTTCTCTCTGTGCTCTCGCTGCGAGCTGGTCGACTGTGTGGCAGCTCTGCAGCTCTCCTTGCGCGAGCCTCAGCCTGCCCCCTGCGCGACGCAGCACGCACACCTGGGTCACCTCAGGCGGCTCCCCTCGGCGGGCGCGGCCCTGCGCGCATCCGCAGCTTCACGAGTCTAACAGAAACAACTCGTGTAAATATGAACACACATCCGAACACACCGATAGGATCACTCGACACTCCCCTCCGAAAACTATAAATCACACCCGGCCGGACACACGCGCACCCCACTTCCGCACTTGCGTGGTAGCGACTTGCTGGTTGCTGTTGTCGTTGGTCCAGCGGCGCGGCGTCCCAGGCGGCGTCGGAGACCGTCGGAGTCGGAGCCCCGCGCGGCGCATCGCAGATCGCACGTCTTCGCGCGACGCGGCCGCCGCCGTCACTTCACACCAGCTGCATGGCCGGCGCCTCGGCCGTGGCCGCATCTGGCTTGCTGGCGCGCGAGCGGCGCAAGAGCCCGAAGGCCAAGAAGATGGCGGCAAAGGCACCTATTACGGTGCACAACGCGGCGGGTACTGCTGGTGGTGCGTGGAGCCTCGGCTCAACGGTGTGTGCTGGCGGCACCGGTTGCGGCGAAGACGCCGGCGTGGGTTGCGACCAGCTCGCCGGCCTCGTCCTACGGTGGGGGAGGTACGTGACGCAGGCGGCGGGGAGGTAAAAGGGAGGGTCGCGGCGAGAGGGGCGCACAATCTTGCGAAGGTAGTGAGGTGTGGCATAGTAGTGGCCCGTGTACTTGTTCCCGCCGTGGGTCCCGCAGCCCAAGGCGGAGCACCCTGTTGCGTGCCAGTTGCCCGTGTGGAGGTTCGTGGTGTAGGTGCCCTGGTGGTTGCTCGCAGTGACCTGGCCGGTCCATTTGTTCGAAGTGACCTTCCCGCCCTGCCAGTCGTGTGCCGTAGTGGTGCCGGTCAGATGGTTCGTGTGAACGCAGCCGGACAAGCCGCATGACGAGGTGACCCACTTCTCGGTCGGCGGTGCCGCTTCTCCCGCAGCCTTCTCTGTCGGCGGTGTGGGCTGCGCGGAGACCGCCGCCTCAGTCGCCTTCTCGACCAGCGGGGCGGGCTGCGTGAGCACAGTGAGGACGAGCGGGACCAGCATGACGCCGCGCCGGGCCCAAAGGGGAGTCACACACAGCTCGGCCTACCTCGGTGGATGCAGGGGGCTGAGGGGTTCGCCTCGCCGTTTGGCGCGCGGTTTCTCTTTCCTCCTGTGTGGTGCCAGTGCGCGCCAGTCCCGTGCCCAGTGTTGTGCGAGGGAGTTTTGTCGTAAAATTCTTTTCTCCCGCTTGATTCCATCGTAAGCCTTCCTTCTTTTTACCAGCCATGTTAACGTAACCGGCGCGAACTCGCTGCGGCCACACACGTGGCATCCGAGCGCGTCATGTTGACCCCAGCCTTCGTCACCAAGAAAGAACAGCAAGCAGACGCCCCTCCTCAAGACCTCCTCGGCGGGCGTTGGCAACGCCTCGAGCGGCGGCACGCCCGCCTCCGTTGGCCACTCCTACGCCTTCGGCAACACCGAGGAGAAGGCCCGCCGCCTAAACATGGGCTGCAAGGCGCGCGGGCAGCCCGGCCAACCCTTCGACCACAAGAACGGCCACGGCTACGTCAAGGCGCGCATCGCGGTTTCTACCACGACGCGATCTTTGTCAAGCGCAACAACTTCAACCTGCTGCTCCACGAGACGTTCGGCGGCGGCTTCTCGCCCACCGCCGTTCTCAAGCTGCGCCGCCTCGCGCGCAAAGTCGCGCGCGGCAGCGTCGACCGCACGGCCTACTCGCCCAAGTACTCGCTTTCTTTTATGTCCCACCATGCAGAGCGCATCTCTCTCTCTGTTGTGCGAGGCGTGAACCGCGCCATTCGCTCTCACCTGGCAACCCTGTCTGCACGTCTCGCGCGCGCGTGAACAGGCCCCAAATGACGTGTGAGTGTTAGAGTTGTTTGGTATTGCTAAAAATCTCTCTCGACTGGCAATCAGGCCGCCGATGCTTTGTTCCGCATGCTCGGGTCCACACCCGTCTGCACATTCAAACAGCCGTTAGTTCACGGCAGCGCTATCACGAAGCACAGCCGGGCCAGACGGAAGCACGCGCGTTTGTAGTGTTCGTGCTTGAGAGCAACCTGCGCTTCTCAATCGGAGGACAGGCCTCAGGCATGCACCAGTGGCACGGTGGCCGTGGAGTGCTGCTCGCCAGGCGGTGACTTTGGCAGCCACCTGCGGATCTGCAGGCCGGTGGCGAAGCCAAGCGCCGTGCCGACGCCAGCGCCCAGAGCAGAGACGGCACCAATGCCCAAGTACGCCAGGGGGATCATCATCAGAGCCATCGTCGTCGGCGGGATAAACGGAGTCGCAGCAAGGAAGGACGCACGACGGAAAGCAGCGCTCTGCTCCTTAGTTAGTGCTCTGGTATTCACGTAAACTCTAGGGCCCTGTAAGGTGCCTATATGGGCTTCCAGTATCGGACCTTCAAGACATGCGCTTTTGGCCGGTGGCCTCCTCGGACATGGTACCTCCGGTGAGATGAGTGGCTGCCAGTTCGAGACTGGGGCCGATCGAACTTGAGTTGTTCGGAGGAGGAATCCGGCCAGCACGGGTACAAAGAGGGGTACCCGGAGAATCCCCAGCTGCGGAGACGTAGTGTCGCTCAAGAGGTGCGATACTGCGGGGGAGTGAAGGTGCCTATATGGGCTTCCAGTATCGGACCTTCAAGACATGCGCTTTTGTTGGCCGGTGGCCTCCTCGCACCTCGGAGACAGGCCCCCTGAGGTGGCCAAAATCGTCACAGGTAAAAATCTCTTCTTTTTATCTTTTAGTGCAGTGCGCGATGTCCCCCAGTGAATCTGCCAGTGTTGTGCGAATTCCTATTTTTTGAGACCGACTCCATGTGAACTGTCCATGAACGGCCGAGCACAACACTTTGCTTGTCTACTCGAGCTGGAGCCGAGCAGGAGGGCCCAGCGCACAACCCCACTGCGACTCAGGGTCCACACCCCGTGGAGGGGGGCCGGGAGCGGTACGTACATCGCCCGGCGCTGCTTGCAGCTCACATGCTGCGCTCCGGCCTCCGCGGCGATCATGCATGGGCTGGACCCGCGCGATCATAAATCTCCACCGTTCCAGATTCACCTATCACCACTTTCGGGTTACGTTCGCAGGTGGCGAATAGGCACATGAGCGACGCGGATACAGAGCTTGCACCCTTTCGCCCTCCTCATCACTGCCCAAGCGCCCACGTCTCGATCTTCTTCGGCAGCAGCTGGTTCGACAGGTCCTCTCCGTGGCCTAGGGAGGCGTCTTCGCCCTCGCCCCAGGTAAAGACGGCGCTGTCAGCGGTGATAGCGATGCTGTGGTAGCCTCCCGCCGTCACAGTAACGACGCGCTGGCCAGCAAAGGCCTCGACCTTCTTGGGCTGCCACTTGTGCTGCTGGTCGCCGTGGCCTAACCGGCCATAGTATCCACTGCCCCAGCTCCAGACAGCGCCGTCGGCGGTGAGGGCGAGGCTGTGTTCGCCTCCAGCCGACACGGCGACGACGCGCCGCCCTGTCAAGGCCTCAACCTTCTTGGGCAGCGGCTGGTCCTGCTGGTCGCCGTGGCCCAACCGGCCAGAGTTGGCCCAGCCCCAGCTCCAGACGGCTCCGTCGGCGGTGAGGGCGAGGCTGTGCGCTCCTCCAGCCGACACGGCGAGGACGCGCTGCCCAGCCAACGCCTCGATCTTCTTGGGCAGCAGCTGGTCCTGCTCGTCGCCGTGGCCCAACCGGCCATAGGCTCCAGTGGCCTCGCCTCCAGTGCCCCAGCTCCAGACGGCGCCGTCGGCGGTGATGGCGAGGCTGTGGTTGTCTCCAGCCGACACAGCGACGACGCGCTGGTCCGCAAAGGTCTCGACCTTCTTGGGCAGCAGCTGGGCCTGCCGGTCGCCGTGGCCCAGCTTGCCGAAGGCTCCACCGCCCCAGCTCCAGACAGCGCCGTCGGCGGTGAGGGCGAGGCTGTGAGACATTCCCACCGACACGGCGAGGACACGCTGGCCATCAAAAGCCTCGATCTTCTTGGGCAGCAGCTGGTCCTGATGAAAGTCGCCGTGGCCCAGCTGGCCATCTTCTCCACGGCCCCAGCTCCAGACGGCGCCGCCGGCGGTGAGGGCGAGGCTGTGGTACTCTGCAGCCGACACGCTCATGGCGCGCTCGCCGCCCAGCGGGGAAGGGAGCCGGGTCGGCGCGTTGAGCCGCGTCACGCCCTCGCCGTGGCCGAGAAGTGAACGCTCCTCATCGTACTCCTCCTCGTCCTCCTCGTCCTCCTCGCCCTCTGCTGCCGAACCGCACGAAGAGAGCCGCCCCTCGCCGTCGATGAAGAGGCTGTGCCGTTCGCCTGCGGCCGCCCTCGCCGGCGGGTTGTGCTCGCGTAGCAGCACAGCGAAGCACAGCCACCGCACGGCACAGCCCTCGCCCTCTGGCACCGCCGGCAGCTCGTGGCCGCGCTCTTGCGCCCACAAGCGGATGCCCTCTAGCGCTAGCGAGGCGTGGAAGAGCAGCGAGACGGCCGCGACGCGAGCGATGTCGGCGGGGTCGCAGTGAGAGAGGGCGCGCAGGAGGAGGTCCGTGGGGAGGTCGATGAGGCGGGCGGGCGGCGGCGTGCTCGGCGAGGGCGCGGCGGTGGCGGCGGGGGCGAGGTGACGCGAGCGGCGGCGCGGCGGGGTGGACATACACACATCCATGTCATGTGCATGTATGTCCATGTGCATCGCGAGAAAAAGAAAACGGTCTGCTCGCGGTCGCCACCAGCTTGCAACACCCTGAACGGATGTTGTCTCAAGGGGCAGTCAGGTAGTCTCGGGGTGGGGTGCTGCTTCTACGCCGTGGGCCACGTTTGCTCCGAGACTACCATGGTAACAAGGACGCACACTACAAGGGGAACTGAGTAAGTACGGCCTACATACACACGGGGGTACGGACAGGTGGTGGCGCTCGACATGTATGTACCTTATATGTGTATGTATGTACTTTATGAAGCGCCACGCGTGTATGTACTTTATGAAGCCAATTGGGGAGCTTCGGTGCTCGGGCGCGCTCACCATGTGGTCGTTCAGGGCGGCTTGCACAGCGCCTGCACACACACACACACACACACACACACACACACACACACGCACGCACGCACGCACGCACGCACACACACACACACACACACACACACACACACACACACACACACACACACACACACACACACACACACACACACACACACACACACACACACATGCACACACACACACATGCACAGACACACAGCCCCTTCCCCTTCCCTCTCAAGACCGCAAGGGCGAGGACACGCGTAGGCCGCACCACTATAGCGAAGCCCACAGAGTGGGAGACTCCTATCACCGCCTCTGCCACCCACGGCGTGAGCCTTGTCCGCCTCTGTCAGTGTGCCCGTGATAGTGAGAGACTGCCAGTGAGAAGCCGGAGGAAGGTCGCTAGTCGAGAGAGATCGCCAGTGGAATAGGGAGTCCACCGTGCTGCGAACCTGTCGCTGTCCCTTTTGTCAGTAGCAGGAGAACTAGGAGAGCGCAACCAGTAGGAGGCCCGCGCCTGCCCCCGTGCCGCCGGGTGCAACTTTGTCCTATACGAGAGGGGAATCCCTGGGACCCTGTCGTGTGGGTGAACCCTGCCCAGCCCCCCTCCGTGGTCGCGATGCGCTCCCCGCTCCCGTTCCCCTGTGTCCCTGATCGTCCTTACAAGATCCTGCTCGCGCAGGTGGGGACCCTGTCCTTCTCCCACCCCTTGTTTGGTGTGTCCGTTTTATTTATTTATGAGCGCTGGCCAAATTCTTTTTCTCGTCTCTGTGTCGGCACGCCCGCCGACGGCTGGTCCAAACAACAGGCACAGTGCATGCCGGGACAGTATATGCATTAGAGTATGCTTTCCCCTTTTAATTCATTGCGGCCGCGGGCTTGCCCGGATTACTTTCCCTCGAAGAATACTAGTTTTCTGGCAGCCTGTGCAAAAGAAATCCCCAAAATCGGCTCTACAATCCAGGGGGCACAGTCAGTGGGCCGTGGCGTGGCATCCCAGTTGGCTTGCTGCCTGCCGCCAGCGCCTCGCCGCCGCGCTGGACGAGCACCACCGAGGCGATCGGCACCACACCAGGCGAGGGCTGACCCGGACACCATGGACCTTGATCTTCTCCTCTCCACGGCGCTCTCCGCCGTCACGCTCGCCGCATACGTGCACACGCTCTGTCCAGGCACGCCCGGCGGCGACGCCGGAGAGCTGCTGCAGGTCGCGCTCGAGCTCGGCATCGCTCATCCACCCGGGTACCCTCTTTGGACGATGATGGCTCATGGCTTCTCTCGGCTTCCACTGCGCAACACCACCGCCGCATGGCGCGTCAACCTCTCCTCCGCCGTCTATGGAGCTCTGGCTGCAGGCACCCTCTCGCTCGGGGTCGGATCTTGGAGCGGCTCGCCGTGGGCTGGCGTCGCTGCTGGAGGCGCCTTCGCCTTCTCTCCGCTCGTGTGGGAGTATTCTGTGCAGTGCGAGGTGTCATACGAGATCACGCGAGATCGCCCGAGATGACACGACATCAAGGAAACATTCGAGATCACCCGAGATCCACTGAGATACACCCAGAACCACACCCAGGACATCACGACACACCAGGTGTTTGCGCTCAACAACCTGCTCTGCGCGGCGATGCTCCTCGCCCTCCTCCGCTTCGACGCTCGCCGCACCGTCGGCCGCGCCGGCGCCGGCGCCTTCGCCGTCGGCCTCGCCCTCTCCAACCAGCACACTGCCGTCTTCTTCGGCGCGCCGTTTGCGCTCTGGGCGCTGCTTGCCGGCCGCACTGCGCTGCTCCGCCCGGCGCCGCTCCTCCTGCTCGCCGCGGCTGGCCTGGCCGGTCTCAGCCCGTACCTCTACCTCGTGGCGCGCGGCGGCGAGTCCGCGGCGTGGGGCTCGTGGGGCGAGACATCGACGGCGCCGCGCAGTGTCTTCACACACCACCGAGGTCCGGCCGCGGCAGCGCCACTTCACACCTCCGGGTGCGGACAGGTTCGCGGCTTCCTCACCCACGTTCTCCGGCTCGAGTACGGCACGTTTCGGCTCGCAAACACGCCCGCAGGAGAGAGCACGTACGAGGCGGCGAACACCCACACACGACATCCCACCAGTGCCTAAAGCGGCTGTGGAGCCGAGGGCCTCGGCACTTGACTAGCAGGTCGCTGTCGCGCTCACTGAGCCGCCTTTGAAGGCTTACTAGCTTCTGGTGCAATTAGCGCCCCAGACAGCGACAGCAGTCAACTTGCCATTCAACAGGACGCGCCACCTCCCCAGACCATCGCACTGCGCTCTCCCGCGACCGACCACGCACACCCTGCCCCCGCAGCGACCGACGCCGAGTTTGGCCTCCGCCTCCGACGCTTCTCGGAGTCCCTTTCGGAGGAGCTGCCGCCGTATGCGGCTCCGATCGCCCTGCTCGGCCTCTTCTCCTCGTTTGGGTTGCTTGGAACAGGGAGAGGAGGAGGCGGAAGAGGCGGTGGAGGAGGCGGCGGCGGCGGCGGAGGCGGCGGCGGAGCAACAGCAGGCGCAGCAGCAGCAGGCGGAGGAGTAGGAGGCGGAGGGGGGAACGCCGCCTCGTTACAAGACTCGCGCGGCGCTCCGGTCGCGGTGGCCGTCGGCGCCGCCTTTGCGCTGTACTCGCTCCTCTTCCTCTGGCTCGCCAGACTAGCCTGCTGACACCTGAGCTGTCGACGGCGCACGCGTCACATGTGCGGCCGTGAACAGGCTGGCCAACCTGCCCGCCTCGTCCGCCTTCTACCTGCAAGTCCAGCGCCGCTTCTGGACGCAGCCTCTCCTGCTGGTCGCCGCCTGGTTCGGACTCGGGGTGACCCCTCTCGCCTCCTAGCTCGCGCCCCCTGTGAACAGCGCCTCTTCACACAGCGGTGGGTGTGAACAGGTGGCCACCCTCACCTCCCGGCTCGCGCCCCGCCGCCCCGCAGCCGCCGCCGCTCTCTCCCTCCTCCTCGTCGCCGCGCACGCCTCCCACCCATTCGCCGGCGGGCGAGTGGCGGGGTGCGGAGTAGCCGTGAACGGCGCCTTTTGACGCGTCGAGCGGTGCACAGGCGGCGGGCGAGTGGCGGATTGCGCTGACGTCCCGCTCTTCGACGCCTTTGGGGGCGAGGTGCTCCGCGCTCTGCCCGACAAGAGGCGCGTGCTGCTGCTGACGGTCGGCGATGAGGTTGCCAACCCTAGAAGCGGAAGCCTCACTCTTGTAGCTAACTCGATTTCACGCGGTGCTCTGAATACTCTGCACGATACGTCTTCCCGCCCTGAGGCTGGTGTACTCACACGACGTAGGCTGCCCATATCTCCCCATATCTCCCCATATCTCCCCATATCTCCCGCTTCAGGCTGGTGTACTCACGACGTAGGTGGTCAACTCGGTGCGCTACCTCCACCGCGCTCTCGCCGTGCGGCAGAGGCTGGCCTTCTCCTCGGCTTTCTCCACGCCGCCGTGATCAGGGCTTCACCCGCCCCTCCGCCGTGAACAGGCTTGCATGTCGCCGACCTCTCAGCCGCGCTGCGGGCGGCGCCTCTTCACAGCACGCGCTTGGGTGCGAGCAGGCTGACCATCCTCGACCTCAACTACGCGCAGTTCCGCTGGTTCGTCCGGCGCGCGGCGAGAGCAGGCGCCGGCTTCGACGGCGTCTCGTGGCCGGGTGACGCCTACGGCTCCTCGCCGGGCAGTTTCCTCATGGAGCAGCTCCTCGACGCAAACTACGACGCCTTCGAAGTGTACGTGTGTGGCGGGATGCACCCCAGAGACGAGTCGTGGCGGCGCGGCTACCAGCTCTGGCCAGTAGGCCTCGTGTCCCAGGTCGTGCGGCGCGGGACGCCCTTCGACGCCCAGGAGTGGGCCGCGCGGTCGGCGCGCGCGCTGCCCCGCCTCGCGTTTGCGCGGCCGCCGCAGCCGGGCAGCTGGGCCGAGGTGGTGGCGAGAAACCATTACGTGCCCGCTTACGCGCTGCGGCCCTTTGCGCTGCTCGAGGCGGCGTACGCGGCGAAGGGGCACGCGGCCGCAGAGAGGGCGCTGTTCAACGCCGCGGCGCGGCTGTACGACGAGACCGTGGCGGTGGAGCTCAACGGCTCGCTGCGCATGCCAGAGTACGTGTGGCGCAACCTCGGCGTCGCGCACTCGCAGCTGCTGCGGATCGAGCCGGGCGCGGCTGCGCGCGCCGCCGCCAGGAGACGCGCCGCGTCGGCCTTCCTGCGATACCTCGCGCACGACACGGTCGACGCGGCCGACCGCGAGACCGTCGAGCAGGCGGTGCTCTCGCTGGCGGACACGTAGCCCACAATCTCTCGCTTTCTCGGCTCGTCTTACTCTTTACGTGTACGCGTTAGGGGCACTGTTTTCTTTTTAAAAAGAGTACTCTTGCTGGTAGTGGTACTCTGCCGCGGTGACCGCACCTCGATCCTCGTCGTGGTACGTCGTACGACGCCTCCCCCGCGGCGCCTACCCCGCTGCATTTCATGTGCTTGAAGCCGTCCATGCTGATCCCTCCGCCGTACCCCTCCTTTGCGTAGACTGGGGGCGGGACGAGGAAGGTCGAGTAGGGAGCAAAAAGGAGACGGGCGACAGACACACCGGGGGCACTCACGGCGGCACGAGTTTTATGTCGTTTTGAGTTTTGTTGGAATTACTAAAAATGAGTAAGCCATCAACACGAGCACTCTGATAGACCTGCAGCAAAGAGGGCGGGCTGACGTGACACGACACACGTGAGACAGGGTGAGGAAGACAGGATTCTGATTCTGAGAGGGAGCCCCTCCCTCCGGTCTCAGTTGCGACGACTTGCCGCGCCTGCGCGCGCCGGAAGTTCTTTGCCAGTTCTGCTCTGCGAGGACCACACGCCACCCTCTCGCTCACTTTGCCTCGCCGCCGCTGAACTTGCCAAAAGCCGCGCACAGCATTGTCTGGATCGCGGCGAGGACGGCGCCGATCGCGTTCGGGACGAGGAGGTACCAGTCCTGCGGCGGAAAGACAACGGGCTGAGGCGCTGAGGCGCCGCAGCTCGCGGAAGGCACGGGCTCCGGAGACAGGGTGGGTCTCAGCCGAGTGCGGTCGACGCGCGAATTCGAGAGTGCGAGAGAGGGACCGGGCAGGTGATCACACGCGACCGGCACGCATAACTCGATTGATTCGAGGCTCTCTGTACGGAGGCGCTGCCTCCCTCGTGATTGGTTGGGGGTGCCTGGGAGAAGAAGTGCTTTGATGCACAACGTGTGGTCCAGCACCTAGGCCACCCGTCCTTGATTGCGAGGGCGTACACCGACCAGAAGGCCCCGTTGAGCCCGTTGGCCGCCACGGTAGGGAAGTAGATGGAGGCGGCCGATCGGTCCTTGAGCACCTGCAAGGTACAAGTACTCTCGGGGACTCTCTCGGGCCATCTCAGGTACCTCGGTCCTTGGCACCTGCAGCCATGGCACGCATGCCTTCCTTCATTCATCAGCTCGACGGAGGCGGACAGCGATTCCGCCCACCCGCCGCCCCCTCCCCCCAAGGACGCAGACTGCCCGTCTCTCGAGTGCAGTGCCCGCTCTGCCTGGCTACTCGACCACCTTGCCGATGGACGAGAGCGGCGCGCCTGGGGACGCGTCATGGTCGTGTCATGGGGCGGGCCTCGGGACGTGCCACGTGGACGGTGGGGCGAGACGGGCGCGCCATAGTATGCCAGCAGGATCAGGTTGGAGACGATGCCGTAGAGGGAGGCCATGCCGGCGCGGGTGGGGACGAAGAAGGCGCACGCGACCGCCGTCGCCGCGTGGATGGCGGCCAGGACCAGGAAGGTGACCTCCATCTGCTTTGCGACGGGCTTGGACGCAAGCGGCAGGCAGGTGAGGACGTACCAAAAGCCTACATGCTGAATACACCGACCTCAGGGCGGGAAGACGGTTGGTGCGGAGTATTCAGAGCACCGCGTGAATACGGGCGACACAAACACGGTGAATACCGCTGAGATACGGCCGAATACAGTGGAATCCGTGTCCTCTCGAGCGCTGGTTGAATACATGTATCCGCTTCTAGGACCAGAAGCCGAGCAGCAGGCCGGGCACGTTGGCCGCCGTCACGTACGGGTCCTTGGAGAGCAGCGCGTACGACAGCCAGCCGAGGCAGTTGCCAAAGACGATTGGGGTGGGCAGCGGGTTATAGTCGCCGAGCTTTCCCTCCCTGCGCTTGGCGAGCACCTCAGGGAAGCCGGACGCGAACATGACGTTCGCCATCGTCGCGCCGAGGACCGGGGCGACGCTGAGGAGGGGAGGGGGTGCCCACGCGTGCACTCAGAATCGGACGCACGGCCACCGGGAACAGGGAGCCACCCAATTCGATGACGGACCCCTCGCCCATCGCAAGGGACGAGAGGGGCGGTGCCGTGCGGACCTTGTGGCAAAGCTCATCTCAGCTGCGCCTCCGCGCAGCCGGAACCTGGCTGAGGCGGCGAGACGGCGGTCGGCTCGCATCGCAGGCCGCGGTGGGCTGCTAATCGCCGAGCCGGATGCAAAGCTGAGGAGGACGATGGCGGCCGGCAGATTCATCGGAGAATTCAGGAACGGCTTGCGCGAGGGACGCTTTCCAACCCACGCGTTTGAAGAATTCACTGTGGCCCGATCTTCCTGCAGCTCTCTGACATCGTGGGCGCCGGCGCCGAGTAGATCTTCTTGCCGGGCGGCCCTCGGCGCTCGAGTGTCGCCAGGTGCTTGACATATGCCGGCCGCCTCTTAACCCTTTCAGGCACACATTTCGAGCGAGTGAAAACCAACTCCTGAGCACGGCGCCGCAGGCGCCTGTTGATAGGTCCCCAGGTGATAGCCCTGGATGGGCAATGCATTCGCCTACTTGGGCCTCAGATCGCCCGACCGCGTCCCGGTGCTCTGTGGTCGGATTTGTGACGCCGCCGCACCGCGCCGCGGCCGGGGGCCGCCGGAGGACGAGGATGGCCGTGACGGACCGGGACGAGCTCTGGGAGGTTCAGTGTCAGTGAGTATATTGTAGAGGCCACTCATGTGCACAATATCTTGACTGAGAGCTAAGCCCGGGGAGGCGATGCCGGGGCCGTATAGCAGCTTGATGGTGATTCGCCGGCGTAGAACTAGAAGCGGCCGCGGCGGGCTCCGGGTGAGAGAGAGATTTTTAGAAGCCAACAAGAAATGTGTCACAAGACTAAATGATTTTCGACCGACCGCAGGGAAACGCAGGGGCGCCCCCCCCCGACCGAGCTGCGAAACATCGGCCGCCGCTCGACAACCAAAATTTTCTTCGGCGCTGCGCGCCGTTGCAGTCGAGTGTATGTCTGTGTATGTTGCAGCCCAGCTATCGTGCCGCAAAATAGGTCCACGTGGTTAGAAAAAATGCCCTGGAAAGCGCCCGCCGGTGTGTGTCCAAAGTGCAAAGATGTAGCGCTACAAGTTGGGGACGCATCCGACACCCGGGCAGGTTTTCGCGCTTAGCAGCTCGCGCGTACGCCACCGCAGCCTCCACCGCCGTGTCGAACACGCCGAGGTAGACCTGCTTCCCACCCAGCCACTGCTGCGCAACAAATCGGCCGTCCTGCCGACACACGCCCCAGTAGCCGGCGCTGCTGCGGCTCGAGAGGTGCAGACGCAAGCCCGCTGCCTCCGTTCTGACCGCCATAGTGTCCGCCATAGTGTCCGCCTGCCTGGCTGTCACCGTCTTTGGCAGAGGCGTCCCTACCGGCGTGACAGTGCCGGGCGGATCGATCGCCTGTGTGGCGCCGGTAGAAGGTGAAGGCGCCGGAGGATCGAGCCGCTCAACAAGGAGCGCACACTGGTGCCGCCTCTCGTTCCAGACCAGCACGAGGCCGGTTCGGGTGGAGCCGCGATCTGCCGACATATCTTGCGCGATGATGCAACCGTTGCAGCCGTCCGTACGCGAGCACGGCATGCGGATGCGGAGCGTGTAGGCTGTCTGCTGCGCGACTAGATGCTTGACACGCACCTTTCGCAGGTGAGGCGCGGCAGGATCCTCCCTGTCTTGGGCTCGCGACAGGCGACCGCTCCGGACGAGGTCTTCCCAGGAGAGGATCTCCTTTGCTGGTGGTGCCATTCGAAGCAACAGGCGATGTGGCCGCTCGGCAGCCTGGGCGCGAGCGGGGGGGCGAGCGCGCGCCGGCGGACGGGCTCCAAGTTTGTCAAGTTCGCCTAGAAGAATTTTCGCCTCCGCAATGTATTCTTTTTTGCCGTATTTGTTATGAGAAGAAAATACGTCCTATGGCGCTATGCGCTGGTCTGTGAGAGGTTGAGGTACGATCGAGGGGTCCCGTACCATGCGGAATCGACCCTATCAAGTGCTCAAGTGCTCAAGTGCGAGCCCTGGAGGCCCTGGGGATGGGGGGATACTACCCGCGGGCCTAGAATTCACAGCCTTGTTATTGAGAAGAAAATACGTCCTATGGCGCTGTGCGCTGGTCTGTGAGAGGTTGTTCACATAAACGCACAACCCCGGGCCCCGAAATCGCACAGTGACAGTCAGACATGCAAACACGGGGTAAAGAAGAAACCAGTGCCGCGCTTTATGCCGACAAGGAGGACAAACACTCGACTCCTTGCCCTTGCATCGCGTCCTCCATTGCTCCCGCATCGAGTCCATGGTCCACGTCTCCCTCCGCTCACACGGCGCCCCGCTCACCCTCGGATTCCTCAACGGCGAGTGGCATCGTGTCGATCCGGCCGAGGGCCACCCGCCGCGGCCTCGCTTTGTCAAGCAACCGCTGAGTTCTGATGCTCCCTGGCCTGCCGGGGTCACGAGCATTTCGCTCACCTTTCATCGGGAGCAAGAGCAGTGGTGCGCCACCTCGGACGACGGCCAGCACGTCTTCCTTCGCGCGCAGAGCAGGGCCTTCCATCCCAACACGGTCGACTCGATTGCGTGGCGACTGTGCACCGCCACCGGCGAGAGCGGCAGCCCCGAGCAGCAGGTGCCGGGCTTCGGGTTCGCGGTCGAGGGTCCAAACACCGAGGCGGAGCCGTTCCAGGTCGAAGAGCTCGGCCTCGACTATTTCCTCCGCAAGGGCAAGAATCGCACCGTCGTCTGGTTCCAAGACCCCGACACCAAGGAGGTCTTCCACTCGGCGGCAAAGGGCATCGAGGGCAGCACCCACTCGGCGCGGCTGCTGCCGGGCAAGCGGTGGTGCCCCAACTGCCGCAAGAGCATCTCCGCAAACAACTTCCAGCACCAGCACCTCCGCTCCTGCGCCGGCGAGTTCAGCACGCCCTCGGGCGAGCAGGTCGCCGCAGCGTGGAAGGAGCTCCGCGAGCAAGTTGCCACGCCGACCGACTCGTGGCGCCGGTGCGTGGCGGGCGCGAATGCGGCCAACGTCGACGTGGCTGGCGCGAACTTCGCCTCCATCGGCGCGGGCGCGAACCTCGCCTCCATCGGCGCGCCGGTCGCGGATGACGCCTCCAAGAAGCGCCCGCTTGATCCCGTCCTCGTGTCGGCCGCCCTTGCGTGGGTTCGTGCGACGAGGCAGCGGTCGCAGCCGGGCAAGGCCGAGCCGCTATCGCCCAAGGAGGAGGAGGCGGCGGCGGCGCTGTGCGTGAACCGCGAGGCGCACTGCGCCGAGTACCGCCTCGCCGAGCTCGAGCGGCGCTGGTTTGGCGCGGTCGGCCGCGGCGGGATTGAGGCGAGGGTGCACGCCCTCGAGAGCGCTGTCCTGCTCTGCCACACACCCGGCCGCCTCTCGGCGAGGATCGACGCGATTGCGGCGGAGCTCGACGGCATCGCGACGCGCGTGCCGCCGCTCAAGGAGGCGCCGCCCAAGGCGATGCCCCACGACGGCGCGCACCCGGCAAACACCTATACCCACCACGCATTCGTGCCCTCGGTGCCTGCGGTGCCGCTCGCCAACATGACTGCGCCCGTCGCCATCGCCGCAGCCGTCACGGCAGACTAAAGGAAACGGCTCCGCCGGGCAACACAGCGTTATTGTCGGACCTGCCGATGGTCGACCCTCTCCCGCGCGAGCCGGTGTACAGAGAGAGATGGATGCGGGAGCAGAGAGTGCTGAGTGGCATGCGCATGTCATATAGTTGGTCGAGTTCAATACACAGCCGTGTGCACGTACCATGCGTGTGTCAGCTGACCCCCCTATTTTCGGAATTGCGCGTTTGCGGCCGCGACGACCGCGCGAAAGCCGAAACTCAAAGACAACTCAAGGGTCAAACACTCACAAGTCACATGTGAATTGTGATACCAGTTACCACACAGTAAGGTTTAACGATAATGTACGATACGTCATAAAATCCCAGCTCATGAAGGGTAGTGAGGAGTGAGCTCCACGATCGTATACCGCGTACCGTCGTGAGTCAGCTTATGCCGACGTCCCGACGGACTCAGATACGTCAGCGGAGGGTACAAAAACTCGCGCTCCTGCGGGAAGGCAGAGAGGAAGGTGAGATCGGCGCCCTCCTGCATGAAGGAGTCCACACGCAGCATGAAGAGAAGCGCGTGAGGCACGCCTCTAGCATACCGGACGGCGACGCGCATGGCCGAGTATTTGACGGGGTAGGTAGGGTAGGGTCTGGGTCGGGTTTTTCCCTCTCTCACGCCGGAATTTTCACAGCAGAAAAAGAAATTTTCCGCGCAAATCACGATGTCAACCCTCCCCAAGTCGTTGATCTGGTGCTTGTAGGGCTTGAGAGTGGCCTGCCATGTCACAGGAAGGACTGTGGTTGCCGGCTAGTACCACCAGCCATCACTTTAGTTGGTGTATATACCACCTTCACCCGTCCCGTGATTTCTTTTTTAGTTTCTCCATAAGTAAGGTAGGGCAGGCGCCGGTCAGGTTTTTGCAGAATTTCATCATGAAACCCGGCCAAGCAAAAATAAAATACACCCAAAGAACACCTTTCTCCGATGTCCACCCCACCGCGCCGCCGCTCGCGCCGCCTCGCCTCCGCCGCCACCGCCGCGCCCTCGCCAAGCACGCCGCCGCCCACCCGCCTCCTCGACCTCCCCACGGACCTCCTCCTGCGCGCCCTCTCTCGCTGCGACCCCGCCGACATCGCTCGCGTCGCAGCCGTCTCGCTGCTCTTCCACGCCTCACTCGCGCTAGAGGGCATCCGCTTGTGGGCGCAGGAGCGCGGCTACGAGCTGCCGGCGCAGCCAGAGGGCGAGAGCTGCGCCGTGCGGTGGCTGTGCTATTCGGCGCTGCTGTGCGAGTCCAACCCGCCGGCGAGGGCAGCGGCAGGCTATTGGCACAGCCTCTTCATCGACGGCGAGGGGCGGCTCTCGTCGTGCGGCTCTGCGCCGTCCTACTCTCCAGCCCTCCTCGGGCACGGCGAGGGCGTGACGCGGCTCAACACGCCGACCCGCCTCCCGTCGATGCTCGGCGGCGAGCGTGCTGTGAGCGTGTCGGCTGGAGATATGTACAGCCTGGCCCTCGCCGCCGACGGCGTCTGGAGCTGGGGCAGTGGAGGCTTTGGCAAGCTGGGCCATGGCGACCATCAGGACCAGTGGCAGCCGAAGAAGATCGAGGCCTTTGCTGGCCAGCGCGTCGTCGCTGTCTCGGCTGGAGATAGTCACAGCCTCGCCCTCACCGCCGACGGAGCCGTCTGGAGCTGGGGCCGTGGAGGCCAAGGCCGGCTAGGCCACGGCGACGAGCAGAACCAGCTGCTGCCCAAGAAGGTCGACGCCTTCGACCGGCGTGTCGTTGCTCTGTCGGCTGGAGGATACCACAGCCTCGCCATCACCGCCGACGGAGAGGTCTGGAGCTGGGGCGATGGAGGCTATGGCCAGCTGGGTCACGGCGACGAGCAGAACCAGCTGCTGCCCAAGAAGGTCGACGCCTTCGACCAGCGTGTCGTTGCTCTGTCGGCTGGAGGCCAGCACAGCCTCGCCATCACCGCCGACGGAGAGGTCTGGAGCTGGGGCTTTGGAGGCTACGGCCAGCTGGGCCACGGCGACCAGCAGAACCAGCTGCTGCCCAAGAAGATCGAGGCCTTGGCTGGCCAGTGCGTCCTCGCCGTGTCAGCTGCATACTTCCACAGCCTCGCCCTCACCGCCGACGGCGCCCTCTGGAGCTGGGGCTTTGGAGGCTCTAGCCAGCTGGGCCACGGCGACCTGGAGGAGCAGCTGCTTCCGAAGAAGATCGAGGCCTTTGCTGACCAGCGTGTCCTCGCTGCGTCGGCTGGAGTGGCGCACAGTCTCGCTCTCTCCGCCGACGGCGCGGTCTTTACCTGGGGCCAGGGCGGCCACGCCTGCCTAGGCCACGGAGAGGACCTTTCAAACCAGCTGCTGCCGAAGAAGATCGAGCCGTGGGCGCCGGGGCAGTGATGAGAAGGGAGGAAGGGTGCAAGGCTCTGAGTTTCCGAGTCGCCCACGTGCCTATCCCCCCATGTGCCTATCCGCCACCTGCGAACGTAACCCGAAGTGGCGAGAGGCGAATCCGGGACGGAAGAGGTTTATGATCTCGCCCATGCTGCGCCGCGCCTTGTATGCTCGTGCGTCGTGTCCTCGACGCGGAATGGCACGCCCGCCTCGGAGAGCGCCAGCTCGATCGCGAGTGAGCCGGACCCGCGGCTGCCGTACAGGATGTAGCTCATTGCGACAGCCACTCGAAAAAAAATTGCTTTAGAAGAAAAACGAGCAGGCATATTCTCCCCCCTCCATTCGCTCTCCCCCTTGGCGTGGCGCGCCTCTCCCCCAGCTCTCGGTATCGCGTACTGCACGAGGCTACCGTGGGCCCCGCCTGCGCGCTGGGGGTTCCCTGCCCTGTCGGGAAGCCTAGCTCTGAACCTGGGGTCGCTACCTAATGCGGGGCGAATGAGTGATGAAGTTAGTGCCTTGGTGTGCCCGTTTCCCATGATGGCTTCCCCTGGCTCTCGCGACCATGAATGAGAGCTCTCACTCCCAGGGTACTCCCGCGTATCTCGGCTCCCTTATCCCCCCCCTCTTCCCTCCCCTTTCTCTCTCCGAGATGACCCGTGCTCTACGTGCCTAGGTTCGGTCCTCGGGGGGGGGGGGATTGTCGTCGTGTCATCATTGAGTATCCTTGACCTTGTCGATGGACGCCCAACAGTTTCGATTTCCCTCCTTAGCGCCCCGGGTAGAGCGTGGCCTCCCCTGGAGCCTGCCACGCCCGTTCTGTCTAAGCCCAGGGTTCAGCTTTCCAGTTGATCCTTATCGGACTGGTGAGTTCCTTCTCGCTGTCAGTGTGACGCCCTGGCAGTCATTGGCAGCGGTGCTACACACACTACGCCATCTTTCGTTTGGGTTTTAAGGGTGTTTTTTGTTAACAATTTCTACGGGCTAGCGATGTCGCAGTACATGCGCACTAGTTTGGCAGCGATAACGTCCCCGTGGCATGCTAGGGGGGCGCATGCGCACACCAGCCCCACGCGTCTGCCTCGCAGCATCAGAGCGAGGACTCTTCCCAGCATCTCCTTGCGCTGTTCTCTCGTGACTCGCGCTGTCCCTTGATGGATACGAAGGGGAGGGGTGTAGTCTCTCGCCACCTTCCAGCGGAGGTCTCCCGTCTTCTAGAATCTCAGCAAACCCGTCGATTACGAGTCCTCTCTCTGCCTCTCCTCTCATGCCGAGAGGGTTGCCGAGGGGGGTGCCTCTCTGGATGGGTACTAGTGTGAGATCTGGATCTCGGGGTGGGAGTTGGTGCTTATTCAGCACCGTAACTAGTTGTCAGGCTGTGTTCCGCATGTCGGCGTCGGAGGAGGAGGAGGCCCCCTGGCGGGCTCGCTTGCGGCGGAGGATCTCGTTCCTCTTGCCCTCCACCTCGTCCCTCGACGCCATGTTCCTCTTGCCGCCGCGGTACACGCCGATGCAGGTGCACATGAGCTGCGTCTCGCTGCCGACGAGTCCCATCTGTGTACGCAGGGGGAGAGGGGTCGGAGTGTTTTTCTTTATTTGGGGGTGTTTTTCTTTTTGGTTGGGGCTGCCTGCTGAAGGTGGATGATGCGGTCCTTGACGGGCTTGCAGTACGAAGTCCGGGGGGTCAACTTGAGGCACTTGTCGCAAAAAAAGATGGTCATGTTCTTGTTGGTAAAGCCGACCTTCCAGTCGTATCCGTTCTTGTCAACGAAGATCGTCCCGTTGTGGTTCAGCTTGATCTGTGGGATGCCTTTGGGGTTGATGTTGAAGGCGTCCTCGAAGGCGTTCTTCTGGACCTGCATGCGGCGGTGGGTGGTGGGTTGAGGGGGTATAGCGCAGGAAAAGAAATAGGGAAAAAGAAACCTCGCTGTGGAAGCCGAAGTAGGTCTTCGTCTTGTCGAACTGGACGCCGTTGCGGTAGGCCATCGCGATGCCGTAGGTGTCACAGAGGTCGTACAACCCTTTCTGCAGGGACTCGCTCACGGACTGGTAGGTCTCGCCTCGGCCTGGGACGGAGACGCGCTCGAAGTAGATCAGCGTCCCCTCCTCCGAGGATTTGGACTGGTCCATGGCCCATTTGACGGCGGGGGCGCACCTTGACCGGATCTGCGGGAGGATCTCGACCATGAGCTTGGCGCCGTAGCCCGTCGTGATCATCTTGGGGGGCTTTGCGATGATGATGGGGTCCTGCGCGTGGGTTCGGTACTTTGTGAGTAGGGGATGGGTTCGGCTATTTGTGGGTATGATGTGATTCGGCTGTTTGTGGGTGTGGCGGATTGAAAGTCTTAGTGGGTGGAGAATATGGGCGTTCCTGTTTGATTCCGCCGCGGACGACGTGGATCTCCACGTAGTACGTCTGGGAGGAGAGCTGCAGGGCCTCGCCCCCGAACGCCTTGATCACGTTCTTGCGCAGGTTGGCGATCCCGAGCGAGCAGCCGCGCGGCACCTTGAACTCGCGCACGATCGTGTTGTGGACCTCGCCCTCGTCGACGGTCCCGAGAAGGGCGACCGGCTGGGGCGGGGCGGACAGGCGCAGGTGGATGTCATAGGGGTCGGGCTTGTTTCGGTCGATCTTGACGGGGACCGAGTCGTCCACGGCGTCGTCGACATCGGCGACCGAGAAGACGATCGTGCCGCCGTCCGGGATGTCGTTGGGGTCCCCTGTGGTAAGGGATCGTCGTCGTGACCCCGATGGTGGCGATGGAAGAGGCCATGGACTCGAACGTGAATCCGTCCTGGAGCTCGCCGAGAAGGTAGAAAGTAGAGTTCCTGCCATGCTGCAGAGTGAGTTTGTGGTCGAACTCGTCGTGGCCCGCCTCGATGAACATCGCGGAGACGATCGTGGCGACGTGCTCGGCGTTGATGCCGTTGCCGGCCTTCATCACCAGCATCTTCTCCTTGAGGGGCGCGTCGGGAACGTCGAGGTTCATGTCCTGGCACATTCAGGGTGGAAAGTATATGAGTTGCCAGGCGTGAGGCTTGCAGGAGAGCCGCGTGGCGCGGCGGTTCGGGGTTTTGGGCGGCTGGACCCGGGTTCGAATCGGGCTCGCGGAGCGTCGCGGGCGCGTGGGTGCGTGGTGCGTGTGCAGTGCAGCAAGCGAGAGAGAGAGAGAGAGAGAGCAGGGCTTCTCTCTTTTGTCTCGCCGCGGCTGTTTCCTCTTCCGCGTGCTGGTCGTCATCTCGGGGTCTGTTCGGTGAGGACAGTGGCGTGCGTCGGGGTGTAGGTGGGCTCTGGTGGAGCTGTGTACTTGGTCTGTGCACAGGCGCTTTTTGTCGTGTGCGCGGCACGCGTGCACTGCTGGCGCGCGCGCCTTGAAGGTGCCCGTCGGATAGGCGACGCCGGTCGTCTCGTCGGTGCGGGAGCGCTTTGGCGAGGTTGGCTCGCTGCGTGACATTGAGAAGGGGCCCGAAGGCAGGGAGGAGTTCTCCGCCTCGCAACAACGAGACTTGAAGAAAGAACCTGCGACAGCCACTCGACGCTGGCGGGAGGGGTACAGCGGGAAAGAAAAAATTATTTGGCCTTACTGATACTGTGAGCTCTCATATGAAGCGACACCCACACATGTACATGTGCACGTTGCACTACAGGACTGGCGACATGGACATGGACATCGACATGGGCACATGGCACTGGCCCACTGCACACCTCGAGGAGTGCGCCAGACATCGCACACCCGGAGTAAAACAAAGATCACAAAAGTCATGGACGCTCCTTAGCTCCCCCCACAGAACGGTGGGGGCACGAGACGCCCTCGTGGCCCCGAAACCGTCACAGCCCCGCCGGCTCCGGCCGCCTCGTCGGGCTAAGGGACAGCAGCGGGTGGCGGAGCCCCTTGCGGGCAGGGCTGCGCGGCTCGCCGGGCGCAGTCCGCTGTGCGAGCAAGCGCTGCCGCGCGGCGTGCAGCGTCGGCACGAGACTGGCGACGAGCAGCTCCTTGGCCGCCGCGCATCGCTGGCGGTGGGCGGGGCGGAGCGCGATGGCGTAGAGGGCGAGGGACGCGGAGATGGCCATCGCGCCCCCAAAGGAGACGTCCGACGGCGGGTAGGCGTCGGGGCTCTCGACCGCGCGCAGCAGCAAGCAGCCCACCCCGACGACGAGCGCGTTGTTCACGAGCTGCGCACAGAGGCCAGTCGGTGATTCAAGGGTACAGTCAACTGTGCTGCGGCACGCGCGGCGGCGCGACGTTGGAGGCGGGTTTTCGCGGCGGGGGGGGGGGGGGGCAGATTGCCGCGAGGCTGCGGGAAGTGGGGTGGAGCGGGTGCGGTGGCGGGCGAGCGAAGCAGGAAACGCGTCTCGGAAACGTGTCTCGTTCCGTCTCGGAGGTGTCTAAGAGGTGTCTAGGAGGTGTCTCGGAGGTGTCTCGGAGGTGTCTCGGAGGTGTCCCGGAGGTGTCTCGGAGGTGTCTCGCGCCTGCGCGCGCGCGGCCGCCCAAAAGTGGCGCCCCCGGAGGAGGACGAGCAGGAAGCGAGCCACGCCGCCGAGGAGCGAGCCGAGAAGCATCGCCCGCCGGATGGCCGTCGCACCGCCGCTCTCCCCAAACTCGGCGACGACGCCGAGCCGACCCATGGTGGAGTGGACGCGAGCGGCAACCATCAGCACGCCAACTCCGTGGACGAGCGGGAGCGACCAGGCTGGAGGCGGCCCCGGGCTGAATGCAGCGAGCGACGCGAGGCCGGGGAGCGGGAGCAGGCAGACCTTTGCAGAGGGCGGGGGGGGGGAGGGGGGTCGGGAGGGTGGCGAGGGTGGCGACGGAGGGTGGCGAGGGCAAGGCGGCACCGACGATGGCAAGCCACCGGCGCTGGTTGCGCACCCACCGGTTGCGGCAGCCGGACGCGGTGCGGCCGGAAAGGTTGGCGGCGATGGCGCGCCACTTGAGGCGCTCCACCCGCACCGCGTGGTCGATGTACCGGTCCTCCTCCTCCGTCCACATGTCGCCGCCCTTGTCGTCCGGGGTGCTCTCGCCGGAGCCCGAGCCGCTCGCCGCCAGCGCCTTGCGCTGCAGACGGTGCCAGCGATTGCGGACAGAGTCGTCGGTGCGCGGGACGGGGAGGAGCGAGGCGATGCGGGACCACTTCTGCCCGAGCCGCTCAACGCTCTCCGAGATGATCTCGTCCTCGTCGCGCGACCACGCGACCTTGCTATGGCCGCGCTTCCGCTTGTGCGCGCCCGACCCGGAGACAGACGACGCCGTCGAGTCGGTGGAAGAGGTGGAGACGTCGGAGCCGGTCCTCTGCAGGGGGGCAGCGAGGGTGCGATGAGCAGGGTCAAGGCGCGACGGTGGCACGAGGGGTGCCGGCAGGGAGGAGTGTCGGGAGAGAGAGCGCGCCTCCACTTGCGGCTGCGGCAAAGGGTGGAACAGGGTGTTCTCCTCCTTCACGCGGCTTGCGACAGTTATGAGGGCGTCGAGCGTGCTGACGTCGATGACAGCGCCGCCCAGCGAGATGTCCGGCGCGGTTTGCATTGTCATATCGGTTGGCAGAGTGCTTGCAAAAGCGCCGGGCCACAGAAATTTGCAAGCGAGATTCACCCACCTGTTCACACCGGGCGATACGCCGTAAAAAAGAAATCCTGCGGCAAAAATGAACCCAGTGTCCACAGAAATCACAACTGAGATTCCCTACGCCGTAAAAAAGTTTCTTCGAGGTTGCGCGGACGGGTTGTGTGTGTGTGTGTGTGTGTGTGTTGAAGCACAGGTCAGCCTGGGCTATTTCACCTTCTACTCAGGGGTCGATTCCGCATGGACCATATGGTACGGGACCCCTCGATCGTCTCGCGCTCCCTCACTGCACTGGTTCATTGGGGGCGGGGGTCCGCATATAACAAACACGGTACAGGTTACAGGATCGAGCTTCGAGGTGCACGCCGCGGAAACATGTCGCCTCCCCTCTCCATCATCTATCTCCCTGGGAGACGTCGGCGGCGTGGTGGCGGTGTGACCGATCGAGCCACGAGAGGAGCTTTGTTCAGCGGGATCCGGCGCCGGGGGCGCCGGTGTTTTATTTCTTTCTTTCTTTACTGGGCACGGGACTGGCGCACTGGCACTAACACATTGAAGAATTTAACGAGGGAGCACTAACAGCAGACAGGCTCGACACAGGCGCAGGCTGCTGGCGTCCTAACACAGGCAAACCTCCGGAGCCGCCTAAAGCGACTCCGTTAAGAACGAACGGCAATGCATTAGCTCCGTGCATAATGCCGCTCTCCCCGACTCCCAACCACTCCCTTTGCTGCCACTCATGAAATCGTTGGGTCGCTTCAGTTCACGAAGTCCCCCTGTGGGCCGACCCTCCGATTTTATGAGAAGAGAACATAGGGAGTGCGCCGGGGCAGAAGGTACCTATTCACAGATTCATAATTCACACATGTCGCAGGGGACGGCCGCGCTGTGACGCCGACACGGCCGTGGGACTGCACATTGCTTCTACGCGGGGTGGCACTCTCGAGAGGAAGGAAATGGCGCTTGTGCCTGACGGGGCGGCAGGCGCGACGGCGGGTGGGTCTCAGTGGGACACAGGCTGCTGGGGACGGCAATTGTCGCGATGCGAATGCGTTAATGCGTACTCTGACGTCTTCTTCGTCTTCTCCGCGCAGCACGTGGCGCGCCTCCACCAGTTGCTGGCATTCGCCATCAAGTCGCGCTCTCCGAGCCTTCACTGGAGCCTCCACACGCTCCCATGCCACCCAATCGCCGCGGATCGTTACTACAGCGACACAGACTATCCGCAATTCTTCCCGCTGAATTGCAACCCCGTCTACATTCTGTGGCGCAGGCGCAGATGGGGGTTCAATAGTAGCTGCTCCGCGCAGGCACAGGCTTCAAGGCAGGGCTGGCTGCCAACGACGCCTGCGGCGGCATGCCTGTCCGTCACTGCCTCGGAGCCGGCTTGCGCTCCCTCCTCCTCGCTGCCGCTCGCCGCAAGGGTCGCAGGGCGTGAGGCCGGGAGCCCCATTGAGTTGGCCGCAGAGCGCACGCACTGCCTGGCTGCGTTTGAGACGCTCCTCGACATGGCATCTAGGTCTGGCGCTGCCGTGTCGGTGGGTCGCAGCACGCAAACAGCTGTCGGACGTGCCGAACGATCATGATGATGATCTAGGGGTGGGGACCCTGTCCCCCCCCTCGTTTAGGGAACCTCTGCGGAATCAAAGGTGTTATTACAGCACAGTCCGGACATGCGTCCCGAGTAGCGACAAGCGAGTTTTATTTCTATCTGGGCGGCGGTCGCGGCGGGAGACCGGGCGGGAACGCCCGAAGCCGGTGACCGTCGACCCTCCCCGCCCGACACCGCAATCTGTCGGCGAGCTCGACATGGCGGGCCCCGGGTCGAACCGTGCTGCGGCATGTCTCGCCGTGCCGTGACCCGCCGGCCGCTCGCCGCGACAGTGAGGCCAGAGCACCTGCAGCGGGGCACAAACAAGGGCAGAGTGAGCGATCATAGCGAGCGTTGCTGCGTTGGGGCAGGCTGGTGTGAAAGGGTTGGCTGGCGTATGTGCAATGTGGGAAGGTTGGGCTAGTAAGTGCGAGAGGCGGGGGAGAGGCAAGGGGGGTGCGCACTTAGCCCAAAAAGTCGAAGAGCCCGCGGGAGCACTTGCATATCTTGCATCGAATCGGAACCGTGCCAAAGATGGGGAGCTCGTACTCGATGGGCAGCTTATCGTAGATGGTCTCCTTGTAGCCCTCCTCGATGCAATCGAGCGGAAACGGGTTGTCCAACTTCTCCTCCGGCCGCGCCGACAGCTTGAGGATTTTTTCGGTGGTGGCCGGGTCTACACCTAGGATCATGTCAGCAGAGCCAACGTGGCCAGAAGGCGCAAGGCGGATGGGGTGCAGGTAGCGTCTTGGAACTGCCCCACACCAATCATGCTGAGCTGCTTCTCGGTCGTCGAAGGAGAGGTAAGGCCGCTGTCCCGCTTGAGCGCCGGGGCGGGGGCAGAGGCGTGCATGGCGAGAGAGCCGGCCAGCGCGAGGCACCCTGGAGGGGTGACAGCAGAGGTTTGGTGCGGTCCCCGTGCCGGCTGAAGCGAAGGGAGTGTGATGGGCAATTGGCTGATGGATGCGGGGCATTTGCGTCCATCGTGTCGTCTCGAGGCTGCTGAGACATTGGAGATTGAAATTGCAGGGGAGACGGTGCAAGCGCGATCTGGACGAGAAGACGGAATGCACACGCGTGTGAGTCGCACGCTCGCACCGGAGACTGCAGTGAAAAGGAGCACCCGCTTGGTACCGAGCCCGCCACGAGTGGGCTCGTCCTTGATACCTTCAATCATTGGTAACCTAGAGCCAATCAGTCCGCACCGGTTGCAGCAGGGGCGGAGAAAGATATGGAGAGCGCGCGTGCACCTGGGACGTGCGACGAATTGCCGAGTCGGGGCCTATGGGATGGTGAATCGAAACGACTCCTCTGCGCTCATCGTCCGATTAATTTTTTTGCTGACTGAGTTTGCTGCGGGAAAATGATCGATCTCAAAGGAAACGGATTTCGAGATTGCTGTCCTAACTAGTGTCAGTAAAGTGCGCTCCTCTCTCAGAGCACCTCCTCGCCGCACTCGCCGCGCTCGCCGCTCGATGTTGAGTACAGCAGTTGGCTCGAGGCGCTGTGCGGCGGTTGCGCGCGTCGCGAGGAGCTCGCCGTCAGGGCACGCCTCGCGCAGCTCGATGTCTCGAATGGCGTCACACGGGTCACCCTCTAGCCGATGCCGACGAAAAGGAGGTTGAGGAAGGCCCCGAAGCGTCGCATCTTGCTCGGGATGACGTAGAGGTCCTTGACGTGGATCCTCGGGAGACGCTGAGCGTGGAGGGAGGCCCCCATCCAGTCCAGCACGCCGTTGGCTCCGTTTATGTAATCAACGCCCACGAACTTGCCGGCCAGGAACGCCTTGCAGAGGCTGTCGCTCAGGCCGTCGTGGCCGGTGAACCGGTACTTGTCGAGTGTCTCCTTCGGCTGGCCCGAGCTGTCGTCACAGAAAACTGCGGCCGCCAGCGACAGAGCGTCTCGCTGGCGGACGGGGAGAGGAACACAAAGGGACGTACGGACGTCCGTCCAGGGCACGGCTTGCAGTATTCGGCTGGGGATTTGTAGATCTCCTCCGGGTCGGCCACGGTGTTCCGCAAGTAGTAGTCGTCGATGCAAAACGAGCAGGTGGTACTGCCGTTGACCGAGCTGAGGGGATGAGGACACCGATTGCAAAGGCCCTGGCCGGCGTTGGCAGCATAACGACCAGCCTCACACGCGTCGCACGAGTCGCTGCCTCGATCCGACGAGGTGCCGGGAGGGCAAGCCTCGCACTTGGCCTGCCCCTCTTCTGCGGCGAAGGTGCCAGGCGAGCACGGCGTCGGCTCGACGCTGCCCGTGGAGCAGGCGCTGCCGGCGGGACAGGCCGTGCACTCGCTCGCGGCGGTGAGGTTGGTTGCGCGCGAGTAGCTGCCCTTCTCGCACGGCAGCGGCGCCGCCGCGCCCTCGGCGCAGTAGCTGCCCTGTTTGCACGCGAGGCAGCCTGTCGCGCCCGTGTCGTCCTGGTAGGTCCCACCAGCGCAAAGCTCGCACTTGGTGAGGCCAAACGTGACGGCGTAGCTGCCCTTGGCGCACGGCGTCTGCTGCGTCGAGCCCGTGGTGGCGAAGTAGCCCGGCGAGGCGGCTGTGCACTCGCTCGCGGCGGTCGCGCCCTGGTAGGAGCCCTCGGCGCACAGCTCGCAGACCTCGTTGCGCGTGCCGTTGGCGAAGCTGCCCTCGCCGCACGCCGTCTGCTCGGTGGCGCCCCGGGCAGCGATGTAGCCCGGATCGGCGGGCGCGCACTGCGACGCGGCCGACAGGTTCGTCTTGTCCGAGTAGGAACCGCCCTCGCAAGGCAACGGCCTCGACGCGCCCGGCTCGCAGTAGCTGCCCGCCTCGCAGTCGCGGCAGGACGTCGCGCCCGTGTCGTTCTGGTAGGATCCGGCGGAGCAGCGCTCGCACTTGGAGAGGCCATGCGTGGCGGCGAAATAGCCGGGCTCACAGGGCTCGCACGTCTCGCTGCTCTCCGCCCCTGGTGCCGCGCTCGCCGTGCCGATGGGGCACAGCTCGCACGCCGCGCTCGAGCTGGAGCCTCTGTTCGGGTTGAAGCTTCCCGCAGGGCAAGGCTGCCAGACAAGGCGAGTGGCGGCGCCCGCGTCCTCGCAGACGCCGCCCTTCGGGCAGGCTTCGCAGGCGGCACTGCGCACGTCGGGGGAGAAGGAGCCCGCGGCGCAAGGCAAGCACTCCTCTTGGCCGCTCTCTGGCTGGTATTGGCCGGGCGCGCAAAGGAAGCAGTCCGAAATGCTCGCCGCCCGCCTGTTGGGCATGTGGGTGCCGGCGGGGCACTTCTGTGGGAGGACGGATCCCTCCCGGCAGAAATGGCCGAGCCAGCAGGGGCCGCTGCAGTCGGAGGTGATGTGGTTCGACGCGTCCCCGTAGTGACCCTCCGCGCAGAGCCTGTTGCAGCCGGACAGGTCGCCGTCGATCTGGCCGACGTTCGGCATCCAAGATCCGAGCGGGCAGTCCCACGTTAGAGGCGAGGCGGCGAGGATTGTGATGTTTCCTGGCGCAGAGTTGCCGAAGAAGGTCGTGTTGCGGAGGATCGAGTCGGTGGCAGCGATGCGGGAGGTGAAGAAGAGTGCAGCGGGGGTTTGGCTCGCAATGTTGTCGACAAACTGCGAGTTGGTGAGAGCTAAGCGGTCGACGGCAGTGAGATAAAGAGCCTACAAAAGAACACAGTCTGGTCTCCCGTTTCAGTCTGTGCACCCTCTTGTGGAGGGGGCGCGCGGCACCGCACGTGAGCCACTCGTGCAACCGACAACGCTGGACCCCTCGAGCGAGACGTCGCCGCTGTTCCACACAGACATACCTCCTCCGTCCTGCGCGAGTTGGGGCGGGCAGGCATGAGCGGCGAGGGCGTCAGAGAGCGAGAGAGGGCGGGCAGGCCCAGGGCGGCCCTTTGGGGAAATCGTGCCCCCCTTGCCACCCCTTGTCCCTCTCCCTTCTTCTTTCGCTTCTGGCTGAGGCGATGGCGTGCGTGCGTGTGTGCGCGGGGGAGGCAAGCGTGTGCGGGCGTACGCACCCTGCCAGACGTGCACTCGCTGAAACTGGCGCCGTCCAGCGAGACGCCGACGCTGCTGTACACGAACATGCCTCCTCCGTCCTGCGCGAGTTGGGGCGGGCAGGCATGAGCGGCGAGGCCGTCAGAGAGCGAGAGAGGGCGGGCAGGCCCAGAGCGGCCCTTTGGGGAAATCGTGCCCCCCTTTGCAACCCCGTCGTCAATCTGTTCTTCTCGCTTCCGGCGCCGTGATGGCGTGCGAGCGTGTGTGTGCGGGGGGAGGCAAGCGTGTGCGGGCGTGGGAGACGCACCTTGACAGCCGTGCACTCGCTGAAGCTGGCGCCCTCCAGCGTGACGTCGCCGCTGCGGTACACGTTCATACCTCCTCCGGACTGCGCGAGGGCGACAGTGCAAGCGGGGCGTCAGGGGCGTGGGGCTGCTCAGGCTAGCCACAAGGCAATGGGAGAGACATGCGACTAAGAGTGGCGAGGGCTTGCGGGGCCGAGCGGTGCGTGGGAGAGAGGGGCGGCTCACCTCGCTGGCCTCGCAGCCCGTGAAGGACACGTCCTTCATCGCAATGTCGCCAGCGCCATAAGCGTACACCGCACCGCCATAACCAGCACGCCCGTCCACAAAGTGCAGCGCCTCCAGGTAGAGGCTGCAGCCGCCCGAGATGTAGAACATGTTGGAGCTCTTCTTGCCGTCGAGCGTCGCGCCCTCCCCGCTGCTCCGGACCGAGAGGTGCATGTCGCCGCTGCACTCGACGTTGCTGCTAAAGGCAAGGCGGGCGCCCGGCGGGATGAAGACGCTCGCGTTGCGGCCCTGGTCCACGGCCTTGTTGATCTCGTCCCGGATGCCTTGAGGCGTGTGGGCGACGGCCTCGCCGGGGACGAGCGGGGGCAGCGGCGGTGGCGGCAGCCGCGGCGGTGACCGCGGTGGTGACGGCGGGGAGGGCGGCGGGGAGGGCGGCGCAAACGGCACAACAAAAGACTTCCGCTCCTCATACCCGTCGGCAACGGCGAGGCCCTCTTGCCCGAGGCCCGACCAGCTAGCGCCGTCCCAGCCGTCGCCGTACGAGTCCTTCATGACGAGCTCGCACTCGACGCCGGGCGAGAGGGAGACGCCGTACTCGGTCTGGAAGTCTGGGCAGAGCCCCCACCGACACTCGTCTGAACCGGTGTAGGGCACCGACGAGAGGACGACTTCGCCGCCGCACCAGAAGTCCCAGCTCACCTCGCTAGGCCACGATCCCGGCGTCGTGGTGACGGTGTAGTATGCGAGCGGGTACGAGGGCGGAGACGGAGGCGGCAGCGGCGGCGGCACCCCCCAAAGTCCGGAGCCCTGCTCACCAAAGCCAGCCTCGCCAGAGCCAGCCTCGCCAGAGCCAGCCTCGCCCGAGCCAGCCCGAGCCACGGGGAGGAAGCAGAGCAGCAGCAGGAAGGCCACCAAGCCGCGACTCTTGCTCAGCCGGGGACGGACCGCCTTGCTGGCTCGCTGCCCCAAGGCTGCACCGGAGCGCGGCGCGCACATGCCCAACAGCCCGCCGCCGCTGGTTGCGCCGAAGCGCTGCGCCCACTTGCATAGCAGCCCGCCGCCGGCTGCGAGGATGCGGAGCAGCAGCAGCCCACTGCCGCAGGCTGCGAGGAGGAGAAGCAGCAGCGTCGGCGCAGAGGTGCTTACACAGCCGCGGTTGTACTCGCGCTCGACGCCCCACATGGTGCGGCGCGCGCCGCACGGACTGGTCGAGCCCACACTCGCGGTCAAGTCGGGCGGCGCGGAGAGCGCCGCCTCAGGCGAGTGCCGTTCGAGGTTGAAGTGCTTGACCGCGTCTGAGCCATCTATGACCGTCGCCTCAAGGATCTCGCGAGGGATGGTCGCCGCATCCGGCGGCTCGGTGACAGACTCGCGAGAAGCGTCCGCCGGTCCGACGACCGCCCGCCGCCCGCCCAATCTGGCGTGCACGCAGGAGTCGGGAGGAAGAGAGGCACATACGGTGGGAAGGGCAACGATGGTCGCGAGGATGCAGATCATCAACGAGAGGAACGGTGGAGTGAACGCGAGCAAAGACTGGGTCCAAGCAGTTTTCTTTTTGTTCGATTTTAGTTCGATCGAACATAAAAAAGAGCGACAAGCTGAAAAAAACGGATTCGGCGTACTTCGGCTCGCTGCACCAGCACCAGTAGAGCGTGGGGGTCCACGCCGGGAGGCGGCTGAGCCAGCCTTCGTTCGGCCTGGCATACACAATTGCTCACACCGATATATATTCCCGTGCCTCATCGCATCTCATCGCGCACGCCTCTACACTTACCGCCACACCCCGCTCACAAGCCCGCCCTTCCTCACACGTCACTCACGAGGACTGGTCTGCGCGTTCGCAGTCAGCTGCACGGCATCGTCCACGAGCACATCAATGTACCTGCAGCGCACACAAGCCAGGCGGCGCGTGGGTGACTGCACGTGGCCTCCTCTCCCCTCCTCCCCGCCAGCTCACCAGCCCCCTCTCGGGGCGCACGCTGCTCTCACAACCGCCCCGACCACCTCCACTCTCGGTCAATCTCGGTCGATCTCGGCGAATCACCTCGCGAGCTCCGCCCCCATCAGCTCGCGCCACTCGGCGTGCGCCGTGCCGAGCGCGGCCGCCGTGTCCGCCTCAAAGTCGCGCCTCCTCGCGAGCTCGACGCCCTTGGCGAGCGCAAAGTCGACGCCGATCCTGCGTCGGGGGCGCATCAGAGTCCCCATTCGTACGAAGGAGGACAACTGTGCCTGCCCGAGTGCCAACTGGAGTGCATCCAGCATCTAGGACGCCGGTCCCCACGCCCGCACCAACCGCAACGCCAACCGGACCCGCCGCGGCGCCCGACGCGGCGCCCGCCGCCGCCGCCCCCGCCGCGGTGGCTGCCTTGGTCACAAACGGCGCGGCGAGCTTGCCGGCGAGGGAGGAGCTCGCGACGGCGCCCCCGGCGGCCTTCGCGGTCGCCCCTGCCGCGGCCTTGCCCGCTACTCCCGCGGCCGCCCCAGCAGCGGCGCCTGCCTCGGCCAATCTCGGGTCATCTCGGGTGTGATCTCGGGCAGTCTCCAACAGCCTCCGCGGAGCGCGGTGCCCGCAGCCTTGCTCGCGACTGCGCCCGCCGCGAGGGCAGCCGCCGAAGTGAGCCTAGTGCATGAAGCGGCGGGAGTGAGGGTGCGGCGGCGGCTTCCCGCAGCCAAGCCTCGAGTCCAGTTTCGAGGCGGAGAACTAGGCGTCTGCGCTCCGGCATCTAGGCGCAGCGAGCCCCGCCGCAGATCTGTCGTGCGCACCGGAGAGCTGGCTCGCCGCCGCGCGCGCAAAGCGCCAGTCGACGGCGAGCGCCGCCCTCCCCTCTCCGCCGCCCGTGTCGAGGTGGGACGTCTGCTCGCGCAGGAGCGGCAGCGCCTAGGCCTCTGTCCATTTGCGGGACATGACTGCTTTGGTGGAATACGACATGGTGTCCCAGAGCACGTGCGCCACATGGTAGTGCTTGAAGCTGACTGATAGGGCGGCGGTCTCAAGCGGGACGATCTTCTGCGACCGAGCCCGAAACAGGCAGCTGAGAACGCCCTCAAAGCGAGGCCATGCAGTCAATTCGTCGACCTGCATGTTCTCGAACAGCTCCACTTGAATGGGATTGGCGCGAATGAATCGCCCCGTCCACTTTGTGTGAAGTCGCCAGCCCATAGATCTCTGATAAGGTCGTCGTACTGATCTTTAGAATCCATGTGGTGCACCCCTTCAGGCGTGCAGTGCAGCACTTTTGCCGCATTCGCCAACATCTCCGTAGGCGATTGGCACCTGCGCTTGCTACTCGCGCTGCCGACGGCGGACGTGAGGTGGAACTTGCAGTAGGCGAGCAGCGTAGCCAGCAAGAAAGCTGCTGAACGCTGGCTGGGAGCCATGAGCGCGCCGCACGCCGCGCGAAAACTAAGTAATTCGCCGACCCGAGTCGACGGATCCGCCCGCACTTGAAGTATATTTGTGATCGTTGAGATCGCTTTGCGCAAATATTAGTCTCGGATGGCACTTGGCACACATACTCATATACATTCATGAGAGAATTCACATACCATAAAAATCATACTCTCGAAGACAACGACGTGCTCGTGGCGTTGTGCCACGTCTCGCCGCGAGATCATTCTCCCAGCGAGAACCTCTCCCGGCTCGCCCCGACTCGCCTTCTCGCTGGATGCTTCGAACCACGCCTGATCACCATCGTTTTCCACAGCGCGACAGTGCTGGTCAGTGCTCACTGCTCAGCCTCTCAGCCTCACCCGCCGGCGCCAACGCCGCGGGCCCCACCCACGAAGCGAGAGAGGAGAGTCTCGCCCCCAACCACCACCGGAGCGCACCACGACGGGAGACGACGGCGATCGTCCGCCCTCGCTCACCCCCCGCCTCGCTCGCGCCGGAGGGCGGCAGCTTGGCGTCGTCGGCTGCCGCTGCAGTGGCGGCTGGCTGTTTGGGGCTGCCAAAACGCAACTCCTCGATGCGCACGAGCGAGCCGAGGAGCTCCTCACGGCTCCGCCGCGTGTGAGGCCGCGGTGCCACCGGCGGGCGAGCACGCCGACTCTCTGATCCCCGGCAGCCGCCGGAACAAGCGCGCGCGCACGCCGGGCTTCGGACTCTTTGCTGTGCCGCTACCCGTGAGGGCGACGGCGCGAACCGGCACCATCACCTCGACCTCGGGCTTCTTGCCTGGGGCATGCGTACCGCAGGCGGCTGAGGCTGGACTCACGGCGTGTCGGTGAGGCGTGCGCGCGGCGCGGGCGGTGGGCACGGAGGGGGTGCAAGTCTACAGGGATGCCTCTGCAAGGCCTCTGCTCGGGCAAGGCCTCTACCGGGAGGCAAGGCATCTACGGGTCTCGCGCCGCCGCTCCGCTTCTTGAGCGTCCAGCCGACGGCGCCCGCGGCGAGAAGTAAGCTCGCCATGACGAGGCAGACACCGCCTGGGGAGAGGGAGGGAGGGAGGGAGGGAGGAAGAGGGAGAGGGAGGTGGAGGGGTGTGTGTGGGGGGGGGGGGGGGGAGAGACAAAAAGTCGCGCCCACCGAGCCGCAAAACGCCCGGCCGACGCCTCGGAGGGCCTCTTCTTCTGCCGCCCGCCGGGGAAGGGGCCAAATGAATGGAAACAAGCCCTGCTCCGGGCGTGTCCTGGGTCCCAAAAAAAGGGTTTCCGGCGGGGTACAAACCGTTTGGTCTTAAGGGAAAGGGGTTGGGGGGGGGGCGAAAAGATTCAACAGTGGGCAAAGGGGGGAGGAAGGGGGGCAGGAGGCAGGGGGGGGGGGTATGAGGGGCGGGAGGCTCCTGGGCGCAAAACACGTGCCGCACGCCCTGCGCCACCTACATGACTCACTCAACGAGCTCGTCGCCTGAGTCATTGAGTGAGTCGGTGCCGCACGCCCTGCGCCACCTTGCGGCTCCACACGACGGCGGCCGCGCAGCGAGTGTCGGTGGGGTGGGCCACGGGACCGACGCACCTTGAACCGCGGCGTATCGCGGGTACAACTTCGGGTCCTCTCGGCTGAACTCTCGGGTCCTCTCGGGTCGCTCGGAGAGAATCTCGTCTCGGGGAATCTGGGGGAATCTGGGGGAATCTGGGGGAATCTCGACGCACCACCACTGCTTGAGCGCGCCAAACGCCTCGCCGCTGCTCACGCCGCCGCTCACGCCGCTCGCCGACCGGCGCCGGCGCAGGCGGTGGGTCGCGCCTACGTGAGATATGGGGAGATGTGGGAGATGTGGGAGATAGGGGGAGATAGGGGGAGATAGGGGGAGATATGGGGAGATATGGGGGATATGGGGGATATGGGGAGATATGGGGAGATATGGGAGATATGGGGAGATATGCTCGTGCAGAGTCCTCAGAGCACCGCGTGAGTACGCCTTCCCGCGGCACGGTACTAGTACAGTGAATACGGTCGGCGTCTAGCGCGCGCGAGAAGGGGTTTGCTCGCCTTCCCTGGGACCCCGGGTGTTGCATGCCTGACTGTCACCGTGCGATGTCGGGGCCCGGGGTTGTGCGCCTCTGTGAATACGGTGGATACGAAGGCAGTCCGTGCCCTCTCGAGCGCAGGTCGGAGTACGGAGTCCCGTAAGGTACCAGACTCCCGCCACCAGGGCACGAGATAGGTGGAGTCCGGAGAGATTGGGGAGCTGCTCCGCTTCTAGGGCCGCTTGCTGCCGCCGCCGCTCGAGTGGCGCCGCGGCTTACTGCCCTTGCTGCCGCCCTTGCCGCCGCCCTTGCCGCCGCCTCCGCCCCCGAGGCTGCCCTTCCGCTGCCGCTGCGACGCGGCGTGGCCGTCCTCCTGCCAGGGGTAGTGTGGGAGCGGGCTGAATGGGTGGGTGAGTGGGGTGCGTGCGTGCGTGCGCGGGTGGGGATGGGGGAATGGGTGGAGTGCGTGTGGGGATGGGGGGGGGGGGGGGGTGAGGGGGCTAAGTCGGTGGGAGAGCGGCGTGCACCTGCCCGCCCGCGGCGCAAATCTGCAGCTTTGCGCGCTCGGGCGGCCCGCAGTAGGCGGCCTGTGCGAGGCGACGATTCCCCGAGAGTACGAGATTTGCCGAGATTCGCCGTGACTCGCTTGCAGTGGGAGGGCTCGAGAGCCGCCGAGATGACCCGAGATTGGCCGAGAGTCCGCAGTAGGCGGCCTGCATTGCGTGGGTGTCGGTACGCAGCGCCTCGAGGCCCTGCGCGGGCGGCGTGGGGTCTCACTGGCGGTGGGGCGCGCGGTTGTGTGGGTTGGAGGTGTCTGGGAGGTGCCACTGAAGTGTGTCTAGGAGGTGAGGAGGAGATGTCGAGGAGGTGGGAGGGACGTGTCCAGGACGTGTCCAGGAAGTGTCTAGGAAGTGTCTCTGGGAGGAGCCGGGAGGTGTTTGGGAGTGCCAGGAGGGGGAGGTGCCCAGGAGGTGCCCAGGAGGTGTTAGGGAGGTGCCCAGGAGGTGTTAGGGAGGTGCCCAGGAGGTGTTAGGGAGGTGCCCAGGAGGTGTTTGGGAGTGCCAGGAGGGGGAGGTGCCCAGGAGGTGTAAGGGAGGTGCCCAGGAGGTGTTAGGGAGGTGCCCAGGTGTTAGGGAGGTGCCCAGGAGGTGTTAGGGAGGTGCCCAGGAGGTGTTAGGGAGGTGCCCAGGAGGTGTTTGGGAGTGCCAGGAGGGGGAGGTGCCCAGGAGGTGTTAGGGAGGTGCCCAGGAGGTGTTAGGGAGGTGCCCAGGTGTTAGGGAGGTGCCCAGGAGGTGTTAGGGAGGTGCCCAGGAGGTGTTAGGGAGGTGCCCAGGAGGTGTTAGGGAGGTGCCCAGGAGGTGTTTGGGAGTGCCAGGAGGGGGAGGTGCCCAGGAGGTGTTAGGGAGGTGCCCAGGAGGTGTTAGGGAGGTGCCCAGGAGGTGTTAGGGAGGTGCCCAGGAGGTGTTAGGGAGGTGCCCAGGAGGTGTTAGGGAGGTGCCCTGGAGGTGTTAGGGAGGTGCCCAGGAGGTGTTAGGGAGGTGCCCAGGAGGTGTTAGGGAGGTGCCCAGGAGGTGTTAGGGAGGTGCCCAGGAGGTGTTAGGGAGGTGCCCAGGAGGTGTTAGGGAGGTGCCCAGGAGGTGTTAGGGAGGTGCCCAGGAGGTGTTAGGGAGGTGCCCAGGAGGTGTTAGGGAGGTGCCCAGGAGGTTGGGAGGTTCCGTGTTTGGGACGCGTCTAGCTAGCCGCGTGCCTCGTCGCATCATCCCAGGAGGTGATCTCTGTCCCTGCCTCTATCCCATGCGTCTATCCCAGGAGGTGATGCGTCTAGCCGCGTGCCTCCGGCGTCGCATCCTCGAGCAGCTCCTCGAGGCGCTGGTGTACCGCCTCGCGCTCGGAGGCGGTGGACGCCGTCTGCAGCGGTACGGAGAGCGAGGTGTGCGCGTGAGCAGTGCGTGCGTGCTTGTGTGTGTGTGTGTGTGTGTGTGTGTGTGTGTGTGTGTGTTGGTTGGAGGCAGCGGCGGCGCACCGAGTGAGCTAGCTGCAGGACATGTCTTCTGCAGCTGAGGCTCATGTTGTGGCCAGGCTGGTCGCACCACCACGTGTTCATATCGATCAGCTGCGACTCGCGCGGGTAGCGACTCGCGGCGGCCGCCGCGCCAGTGCAGATGGTGAGCACACTCGCATTCCGCTGCCCGGCAGTCGAGTTGCCGCGCTCGCAGAATGCAGCCAGCGCGTGCTTCAGCTCGCGCATCGCCGCCTCGCCAAGGAGGGACTGCCGCTGCGCATGCGAGATGCGGCGCTCCGCCCCCTGCGCCTTGGCGATCTGCAGCGCGATCTCATGCCGCACGCAGAGCGGGCCCGCCGCATGGTTCTCGTCGCCACACCACCAACGGAGGACCGACGGCACGGTGGCGCTGCCGAACGGGATCGACGCGTCGACGTGCGCCAGCGGCGTCTCGCGCTGGAGCGGATGCAGCGGAAGCGCGGCGAGCAACGCCGAGCACAGCATTTCAGACGCTGTGTCCTGTGACGTGCAACAAGGCGCGTCGGGGAATTTCTTTTATTCCCGATTTGAGTGTTAGTGCGCCTGGCGAGTAGAGGCCCCGCCCACCCAGGGTACCCTCTCCGAGGACCCATTTGGGGCTCTTTCGAGGACTCGCCGGGGCTCTGCTCCAAGAGACCTCGAGAGAGCGTGCGTGTGTGCCTCTACTCGCCACTCGCCAGTTTGTGCGCCCTGCGTTTGTTCCGGCAACCTAAAAAATAAAATATGCGGATGCAATCGTGCCAACACTGGAGACCTTCCTAAATACCCGTAATAAGAGAGAGAGAGCCCTCTTGGACGTCCCCATGTAATGGCAGGATGATCGACGCGTTTCTGACTGGGTGGGCCAGAAATGCTAAATTTGATTGCAACTAGAGCTCCACAGCTCACAGCTCACACGGGCACGACTAGTTCCCTGGGCTGCGCCGCTGGTTGCCGATGGCTCGTATGTGGAAGCGGGACGATCGGGTTGGAGAGCACCAGAATGGGACCGTCGCCTTCTGGAGAGCAAACAAACGGAAAACAAACGGCCACCACCTGCGCCGAGGTGCGAGGAGGCTGCACCGGGCCCGCCAGGTGAGGGTGCGTCACGTGTAATTGTGCGCCGAGCGAGTGGGATGGGCGACACCGATCAACGCGAGATATGAGGGTTGTAGAGGAAGGGAAGAATTCCGATCTGGGGGTCAGGGCTCTCTAGCCCGTAGCCCGATCCCGATCATCCGGCCCGCTGGGTGCGCATCTTAGCTCCCCGGCCCTGGATGTGAGGCTGATGACTGCACACTGCACTCCATTCTCCAAGAGTGCTCTCCAAGTTCCTTTCGCTAAGGAGATAAATAAATAAACAAAGAGTTGGACAAATACCAAATTCCAAATCGCAAACATAGAAACCCAAACACAGGCGGCGACGTGGCATACGAGCTCATAGGAGAAGGAGGCGGGCACAAGTTCCAAGGACGCACGAGCGAGCGAGACAGCAGCCATGACGATGATGATTCAGCGCGTGAACGCCAACTCGCCGGCACAGGCCGTGAAGAGCCGCGCACGCGGGCCGACGATTACGCAGCTGCGTGCCAAGCAGGCCGCTCTTGTGGCCGCATCCGAGCTCGCGGCTTCGAGTGATGCCGAGGCGAGTGTGGTAAGGCACTCGCCCGTTGACGAAGCCAAGCGGTGGGCAAGCGGCAAAGGCCGCAAAGTGGGCTTCGCAAAAGCACGTGCCACCTTCCGTGGCGGCGGCACGGGAATCGCGGCGACGGCGGCGAAGCACGACTCGCTCATCAAGAAGGCCCGCTGGCGCGGTACCGAGCAAATTGCCCGGGAGACTCCGGCGGGCTCTGTGTCCGTAGTGACGATGCCGCACCGCAAGGACTTAATAAATAGAGCAGTCAAGACTGTAGACTCCAGGAGAGATGGGCGACGCGCACGAACGTCCACGCCAGAGATTGTTATTCAGCCCAGCCGCAAGGCACGGCTCTCCGCTGGGCCTGGCACTGGACGGCGACAATCGTGGGCGCCAGGCACTCGCTCGCCACCGCCATCACGAGCGAAGCTGCACAAGCAGGCGCGTGCGCTCTCTGATGCGGAATGTGATTCATGATTGCTGTGTGCGGCATCGAGCACGGGCATTGAATAAATAAAACGCGCACGCCAAACGAGGGGTGGGAGAAGGACAGGGTCCCCACCTGCACACGAGCAGGATCTTGTAAGGACGATCAGGAATAAATAAAACGGGCAAATAAATAATAAATAAAACGGACATCCCAAGCTAGGGCTGGGTCGAGGACAGACACGTCCCCACCTTTGCAGGATTTTGCAAAAGCGAGGGGGGAGGGCGCATCGCGGCGCGGAGAGGGCTGGGCACGGGCACTGCCACAGGGGATCTCTCTCGCATAGGATACGCACTCGGCATAAATAAAACGGACACACCAAACAAGGGGTGGGAGAAGGACAGGGCTCCTGTCTCACTGCGCCAGAGCTCTGGCGGAGGCACACGCGGCTTGCACGAACGGCATCGCGGCGCGCGACTTCAGACGGCTAGTGCTAGTCCCCCATCGGGAGGACGACCCCGGCTAGTAATAAATAAATAAAACGGACACCTCTACTAGGAGATGGAACGGACGTCTCTCTACTGTGAGATGGGTAAAAAGGAAACAGGCCCCCGCCCTTGCGATCTTTGTGCAGGGTTCTTTGTGGGTGTGGTCGGCGACTAGCCGGGGTCGTCCTCCCGATGGGGGACTAGCACTAGCCGTCATATCGGTGTGCAAATGTTGTGGCTGTCAAAAAAAAACGGCTGAGATGAAGTATGGTCCGACACATCTAAAGTGGAAGGGTGGAATAAAATTGACACCTTTTTCTCCCAGTAAGCGCGCTAAAGGACGTACACCGAGCAGCTGCGGCTCTAGCAGACATGGGCGGCGGGAGACGACAACGTGCTTCGGAACAAATAAAACGGACAAACTCTGACACTGAGACGAGATGGCATTTAGGGACATGTGTCCCCGCCCTGCACGATCTTGGTGTGAGGATCTTCAATCCGTGTCCCCTCACCCCTCGTCACAACCCGACACGCGGAAGAGCGGTGCAAGAGTGTGGCGTGAGCCGTGAGGGCTAATAAATAAAACAGACATCCCAAGCTAGGGCTGGGTCGAGGACAGACACGTCCCCACCTTTGCAGGATTTTGCAAAAGCGAGGGGGGAGGGCGCATCGCGGCGCGGACACAGAGGCAGAGCGAGTCTAGCGGCGGTATAAATAAAACGGGCAAACTCTGAGACGAGATGGGATTTAGGGACATGTGTCCCCGCCCTGCACGATCTTGGTGTGTGAGGGATGCATCTAAGGAGAGGCAAGGGGCCGGGCTTTATTTATCTTTCAACCTGGGCACACGGGATAAAGATAAAAAGAAATCATTTCCGCGTGTGTATGACACCGCCCTTCAGCCGTCTAGCGTCTTCCCTCAGCCCGCCGCCTGTCCCCGCCAAGGTAGCCGAGAGGCAGGCTTGCAGCTCGCTCACGATTCCCCTCTCACTGGCCCGGCGCCCGCGCCTCGATCTTCTTGGGCAGCAGCTGGTTCGACAGGTCCTCTCCGTGGCCTTGGCAGCCGCTCTCGCCCTCGACCCACGTGAAGACAGCGCCATCGGCGGTGCGGGCGAGGCTGTGGGTTCCTCCAGCCGACACGGCGACGACGCGCTGGCCAGCAAGGTTCTCGACCTTCTTCGGCAGCAGCTGGGCCTGCTGGCCGCCGTGGCCCAGTTGGCCAAGGGCTCCACCGCCCCAGCTCCAGACAGCGCCGTCGGCGGTGAGGGCGAGGCTGTGCCGCTCTCCAACCGACACAGCGACGACGCGCTGGCCAGCAAAGGTCTCGACCTTCTTGGGCAGCAGCTGGCCCTGCCAGTCGCCGTGGCCCAGCTGGCCAAAGTGGCCCAGCTTGCCTCGCAAACCATCGCCCCAGCTCCAGACGCTGCCGTCGGCGGTGACGGCGAGGCTGTGGCTAGAGCCAGTCGACACAGCGACGACGCGCTGCCCCTCAAAGGCCTCGACCTTCTTGGGCAGCAGCTGGTTCTGCTGGTCGCCGTGGCCCAACTTGCCAAAGGCTCCATTGCCCCAGCTCCTGGCGGCGCCGTCGGGGGCGGTGATTGCCATGCTGCCGACACGCTCATAGCGCGCTCGCCGCCCAGCGGGCAAGGGAGGCGGGTCGGCGTGTTGAGCCGCGTCACACCCTCGCCGTGCCCGAGGAGGACGTGATTCGGCGCACAGCCGCACGACGAGAGCCGCCCCTCGCTGTCGATGAAGAGGCTGTGGTAGCGGTCTGCCGCCGCCCTCGCCGGCGGGCTGGACTCGCGCAGCAACGCAGCAAAGCACAGCCACCGCACGGCGCAGCTCTCGTCCTCTGGCTGCGCCGGCAGCTCGAAGCCGCGCTCTTGCGCCCACAAGCGGATGCCCTCTAGCGCGAGCGAGGAGTGAAAGAGCAGCGAGACGGCCGCGACGCGAGCGATGTCGGCGGGGTCGCAGCGAGAGAGGGCGCGCAGGAGGAGGTCCGTGGGGAGGTCGAGGAGGCGGGTGGGCGGCGGCGTGCCTGGCGAGGGAGCGGCGGAGGCGGAGGCGAGGCGGCGCGAGCGGCGCTTTGGGGACATCGCGTGAGAAAGAAATTGTGATGAGCTCCTTTTAAATTCTCGGTTACAACCGCACGGGCGAGTGGCCAGAGCCCATCCTCACCAGCCCTGCCCCGCAGCGCGGCCGCTCGCCAAGCCCCGTCGATGAGTGGTCAGATGGTTAGTGCCCGAGAGCGAGGGGTCCGGGGGGGAGCACAAACATAGGACGCCCAGCCTTGCCCTCGTGCCGCCGAGTGCATATCCTATGCGAGAGAGATCCCCTGTGCCCTGTGCCCAGCCCTCTCCGCGCGGCGATGCGCCCTCCCCCCTCGCTTTTGCAAAATCCTGCAAAGGTGGGGACGTGTCTGTCCTCGACCCCCAGCCCTAGCTTGGGATGTCCGTTGTATTTATTTATTTATTTATTAAATTCTCGTTAGACCTCTCCCCGGCCGTGGGTGTGTGATAGTTTACCGACCCCACTCCAACAAGTTTTCCCCCTTTAAACAACGCTCCGACATGACGTGCCCCAGATTTGTATGCTTCTCTTTCATCAGTTTGCAGTGCCAGTCCCGTACCCGGTGTCGTGCGAGGGACTATGGTTGTCCTCACCTCCCCAACACCCGAGCGTCTTCCCTCAACCCGCCCGCCGCCTTCCCCGCCAAGGTAGCCGAGAGGCAGGCTTGCAGCTCACTCTGTCACTCACGATTCCCCTCTCACTGGCCCGGCGCCCACACCTTGATCTTCTTGGGCAGCAGCTGGTTCGACAGGTCCTCTCCGTGGCCTAGGCAGTCGCTCTCGCCCTTGCCCCACGTGAAGACGGCGCCGTCGGCGGTGAGAGCGAGGCTGTTAGCCTCTCCAGCCGACACAGCGACGACGCGCTGGCCAGCAAGGGTCTCGACCTTCTTCGGCAGCAGTTGGTCCTGTTGGTCGCCGTGGCCCAGCTGGCCAAGGGCTCCACCGCCCCAGCTCCAGGCGGCTCCGTCGGCGGTGAGAGCGAGGCTGTGCCAATCTCCCGCCGACACAGTGACGACGCGCTGGCCAGCAAAGGCCTCGACCTTCTTGGGCAGCAGCTGGGCCTGCTGGCCGCCGTGGCCCAGCTGGCCAAAGGCTCCCAAGCCCCAGCTCCAGACGGCGCCGTCGGCGGTGAGGGCGAAGCTGTGGTGCGCTCCCGTCGACACAGTGACGACGCGCTGGTCCGCAAAGGCCTCGATCTTCTTGGGCAGCAGCTGGCACTGCTCGTCGCCGTGGCCCAGCTTGCCAAAGGCTCCATTGCCCCAGCTCCAGACACTGCCGTCGGCGGTGAGGGCGAGGCTGTGCATAAGTCCAGCCGACACAGCGACGACGCGCTGGCCAGCCAGCGCCTCTACTTTCTTCGGCAGCAGCTGCTTCTGCTCATCGTCGCCGTGGCCCAGCTGGCCAAAGCCTCCATAGCCCCAACTCCAAACGCTGCCGTCGGTGGTGAGGGCGAGGCTGTGCTGTGCTCCAGCCGACACAGCGACGACGCGCTGGCCATCAAAGGCCTCGACCTTCTTCGGCAGCAGCAGCTGCTGCTCGTTGCCGTGGCCCAGCATGCCGCGGCTTCCAAAGCCCCAGCTCCAGACGCTGCCGCCGGCGGTGAGGGCAAGGCTGTGGCAGCCTCCAGCCGACACGCTCACGGCGCGCTCACCGCCCAGCGGGGAAGGGAGGCGGGTCGGCGTGTTGAGCCGCGTCACGCCCTCGCCGTGGCCAAGGATGCCTGGGAACTGAACCGGCGCACAGCCGCACGACGAGAGCCGCCCCTCGCTGTCGATGAAGAGGCTGTGGTAGCGGTCTGCCGCCGCCCTCACCGGCGGGTTGGCCTCGCACAGCAGCGCAGCGAAGCACAGCCATCGGACGGCGCAGCTCTCGCCCTCTGGCTGCGCCGGCAGCTCGAAGCCGCGCTCTTGCGCCCACAAGCGGATGCCCTCTAGCGCGAGCGAGGCGTGAAAGAGCAGCGAGACGGCCGCGACGCGAGCGATGTCGGCGGGGTCGCAGCGGGAGATGACGCGCGCGAGAAGCTCAAGGGGCAGGTCGGTGAGGGGGCAGTGTGCGGCGGCGGCGGCGGCGGCGGCGAGGCGGCGTGAGCGGCGCCGCGGGGCTGACATCGCGAGAAAAAGCAGGAGCTACAAGTGCCCCGCTCCAAGTGCTCCGTTGTGAGTGGGCTTTTGGCGGCCGTGCCTGCGGTATGTGGTGTTGAGTCTGGTGTGTATTAGCTCCGAGTAGAGGGGGGGCGCTCCGCCGCTAGGGGAAACCCAAAGCGCAGACTAACCCTCGGAGACCCGTGTTACTAACCCTCGGAGACCCGTGTTTACTTTATGGCCTCATCCCTGCGAACGCGCACCCCCCATGAAGGGTCGGGGCTTTCTTGCTCGTAGCCCGATGCCGATCATCCGGCCCGCTGGGTGCGCTTCTTAGAGCTCTCCCCCCGGCGGCCCTAGCAATGTTGACTTTCTCGCCATCTCGATTTCCACCCGCCCGACGCGCTCGGTCTCTCTGCTGACGGCTGCCGCAAGAGCGGCTGGCTCACGACAGCGTCTTGCCGGTTGTCGGATGGGAGAGTACAGGACGTCTAGAGTGTAACTGTGTACGTGAGATCGGTCTTGGTATATGGTAACAAGCACGGTCGGTCTATCGAAGCGATGCACTCGTTTTCGTTGCCCTTCGAGCTTGACACAGAGCTCAGCGCGCCCCGCAAAACAGGAAGAGCCGTCTGGCAAGAAGATCTCGATAGGGAGCGAGAACCGTTAGAGGTGCTCCGAGAGGTATCAAGACTCCGTCATAACACGGTAAGATCACTCCAAAAATGACCGCGCAGATGTCGGATCTCGTTGAGATATCTTGCAAAATCTGCTCTTCCCGAGCCGGCAGCACGCAGAGTCGCAGAAAGGCTACGAGTGCTCGACGAGTTTTGAGACCTGCGCGGTCAAACCTGGGGGGAACTGACCGCACCATGACGGACCACGGACGTCCGAAACCTGGAGCAGGCGCACATCGCTTCCAGGGAGGGGGGCGCACTTCTACTCACGCCCCCCCCCCCCCTAGCATGTGGTGAAGCCTCTGGGGGGGTCGGGACCCCCCCCTAGCATGTGGTGAAGCCTCTGGGGGGGGTCGGACCACCCCCCTTGCCTAACACGTGGGGGGCACCCCCCCAGCAGTTCGTGGGCTAGGAATAGCCGCCAGAGATCCGATTTTGGCCCCCAAAGTTGTGAAATCGTGGCTGAAAGTCCACTATCTTGGAGAATCTGACCAGTCTCAAGGCTCATATAGCTCCAAAGGATGATTTCCCCCTCGAAATGCTCGAAATGAGGCGTAAAATCAAGGGCCCGGAGGGTCTGACCACGAGTCTCTGGGGGGGTCCTCGGCCCCACGACCCCCCCCTAGCATGTGGTGAAGGTGCTGGGGGGGTCGGGACCCCCCCCCTAGCATGTGGTGAAGCCTCTGGGGGGGGTCGGACCCCCCCCTAGCATGTGGTGTGAGTAGAAGTGCGCCCCCCTCCCTGGAAGCGATGTGCGCCTGCTCCTGCGTGAGCACCTTTGACGGTCCTCGCTCCCTATCGAGCTCTTCTTGCCGGACGGCTCTTCCTGTGTGCCGGCACAGGCTCCGTGCAAGCCGTCCAGCGTGACGTGACGAGTATATCGCTTCGAAGGATCGACCGTGCTTGTTATCAGTGACTGATATGACGTACATAACAAGGCTGTGAACGGCGCTGAGAGTCCCTTCGAAGACACGCACAACCGTCCCCGATCCACGTCGGTCCTTCGACACAGGTAAAGATCCCCAAACCCTTCCCCAGCCTGCGCACAAGAGCTCACAACCGAGAGAGAGAGAGAGAGACCACCACACCTCCCGCGACGAGCACGCCGCCTCCCGGAGAACAACGAGATCTGCGATTCGTGGCTCGCCAGCCGCATCGCGGCCGCTCGAAAACCCCTGCTGACCACAGGTCCCACCCGCCCACTCCGTCAGGTCCACATCATGTCGAAGAGGGCGGAGTACCCGGGCGACGACAACTATTCCTCTGTCAACCACGTCGCGGACGCCTTGGAGACGCCGGCGACGGCGGGCCACGATGCAGAGGCTGACCCGTTCTCTGTGCCCGAGACGCCGGACCAGGAGAGCGGGATGGTGGGAGTGGCCACGAAATCCAGCGGGGCGAAGCGGCGGAAGGGGAAGAAGCCCATCTCGGAACTCGAGCCGCTCGAGTTCTCCGGCCGCTTCGCCGGCGGGCTCCGCGCCGACCTGCTGCGCCGCGTGCCGCTCTACGTGTCGGACTGGACCGAGGCCTTCACCGGCGGCAATTGCATGAAGACGACCGCCTCCATCTGCTTCCTCTTCTTCGCCTGCCTCTCCCCCGCCGTCACCTTCGGCGCCGCCTTCGCCGACGCGACCGACAACCAGCTCGGCGTCATCGAGACGATCATCTCGTCTGGCATGTCGGGCCTCATCTACTCCTTCCTCTCGGGCCAGCCCCTCTGCATCCTCGGCGCGACCGGCCCCGAGCTCGCCTTCACCGTCGTCTTTTACGAGATCTGCCAATGGGCGCGCTCCCCCCCCACTCCCCCCTCACTCCCTCTCCCCTTCCCCCCCTTCCCACCCGGCCGCTGACCCCCCCCCCCCCCGCCCCCCTGGCAGATGGAGGTCGACTTCCTGGCGGCGCGCGTCTGGCAGGCACTGTGGTGCTCGCTCTTCACGATCCTCGTCGCGCTCTTCGACCTCTCGGCGTGCATGAAGGTCTGCACGAGATTCACCGAGGAGATCTTCTCCTTCCTCATCTCGATCATCTTCATCGTCGGCGCCTTCACCACCCTCATCAAGCTCTACCTCGCCGACCCCGACGTCGAGGGCGACGACCCGGCGGCGCCGGCCAACCGCGCAAAGGCCTTCCTCGGCACGCTGCTCGGCCTCTTCACCTACTTCACCGCCATGTGGTGCCGCGCCTTCCCCAAGCGCAACGAGACGACGCCGCTCGTCCGCAAGCTCATCGCCAACTACGGCGTCACCCTCTCCATCCTCCTCTACTCTGGCATCAACTACGGCTTCCGCGACGTCGACGTGCCCTGCCTCGACATGCCGGACGAGGTTGTGCCCACCGCGACGCTCAACGGGACCGGCGAGTCGCGCGGCTGGTTCGTCAACCCGTTCGGGGACGAGACCGCCTCCGGCTACGACACGCCCGGCGTCGGCTTCATCTTCTTCACCGCCGTGCCGGCGCTCGGCCTCGCCGTGCTCGGCTACCTCGACCAGAACCTGACGACGCTGCTCATCAACCGCAAGGACCACAACCTGAAGAAGGGCGGCGCGTACCACCTCGACCTCCTCGTGTGCGGCATCTTCATCTACCCCATCTGCGGCTTCTTCGGCCTCCCCTTCACGCACGCCGCGACCGTCCGCTCGATGTCGCACCTCATGTCGCTCATGACGCGCGAGGACTCCAAGAACGAGCACGGCCAGACGGTCTCCAAGGTGACCAACGTGGTCGAGCAGCGGGTGACGCACCTGGGCATCCACTGCCTCCTCCTCGCCGCGCTCGGCCTCTCTGCGGTGCTCACCAAGATCCCGAAGGTGGTCCTGGCGGGCGTCTTCCTCTACATGGGCGTCACGGCGCTGCCGGGCTGTGGCTGGTGAAGGAGGTGTGAACAGCGTCTCTTCACACCCGGGCCAACTGAATAGGCGCTGCCGGGCGTGCAGTTGTACGAGCGGCTCTGGCTGTGGCTCATCTGGGACACGAAGAAGTACCCGCAGTACGACTACGTGACCCAGGTGGCGCGCAAGCCGCTCCACCTCTTCACGCTCTTCCAGTTCTCCTGCCTCGCCGTCCTCTACGCCCTGACCAAGGTGCCAAACCCGTACATCTCGGTCATCTTCCCATTCTTCATCGCCTTCCTCCCCCTGATCCGCAAGCTGGTGCCAAAGTGCTTCCCCTCCGTCTGGAGCAAGGAGGACCTCAAGGCGCTCGACAAGTAAACAGGGTTGGGAGCCGTCCGGAGGCCGCGCTCGCCCGCTCGCGAGGCCCGGGCACCGAAGCGCTGCTACTCCTATATGCGCGCTAACGCCCGCGGCTCGCCGCGCGAGCATCGAGCGGTGTGTCGACTGTCGTGCGGAACATGCCTGTCCGGTAAAATCCTTTCTTTTTTCGCGCGGAAGCTTGCTGATGGGGTAAAAGGCCTGATTCGTACCTCGAGCGGAAGCTGAGCGCCGACGCCATCGCCACCCCGGGATAGCAGCCCTTAGGTAGGTAGTGCGTACGCGACGCGCGGCTGGCGGCGGGCCCGGTGAGCCCGCCGCCAGGGTACTACTGTACTCCCCCTGCCCCTCCTCCGCCTCCCCCTCCTCTCCTCCGCATCCCTACACCGGCCGCAGCCCGCCGCACCCCGGCGGCGGCGGCGGCGGCGGCGGGCGCGAGAACACACACGTCCGCTTCGGCGGCGAGGGCGGCAGGCACGATCGCGGCGGGGGAGAGGGGCCGGCGGGGGAGGACCCGGGCCGGTGCGGCACGGCCGGTCGGACGGGCGCCACCAGCCGTACGCCAGGCCGCCGCCCGGGCCGCCGCCCGGGTACGGCGGCGGCGGCGTGGGCGGCGCCGCCTCGCTGCTCCGGCAGCAGCTCGGCATGTCGCGCCCGCAGCCGCCACACAACCCGTACCAGCATCAGGCGCCGCCGCCGTACCAGCATCACGCGCCGCCGCCGTACCCCTCCCACGCGCCGCCGCCGTACCAGCACCACCCGCCGCCGTATCAGCACTTGCCGCGCCCGCCGCCGGGCGCGCCGCCGCCGTACCAGCACGGCGGCAGCGGTGGCGGGCCGCCGCCAAGGCCGAGGCAGGGCGGCTCGAGCGACGCCAACCGGAGCGCCGCGGATTTGCTACGGCAGCAGCTGATGCGTCGCTGACGCCTCTCTGCGGAGCGCGACTCGCGGGGCGGGCGGAAGTATCCCCTGCACTGGCTCGCTCGCTCGCACCGCGCAGCTCTCGCTCTTGCCTCTTCCCCCCCCCCCCCCCCCCGCGCCCCGCGCGCCGCGGCCGCATCATCGTATAAAAATGAGGCGGTTTGGGTGTTGAGGTGCACTGTCCACTGACACGCGCACGTGTGAGATCGACCGCGCCACCTTTTTAAATGCACCTACTAAGACACACCTCCATGCGCACACCTCCCTTGTACGGCTCTAGGCCTTAGGCTTAGCGCACCTTTAACGAGATTCTCGGCTCTATATGCTCTATCTCGACTCTCGGACGCACACAGCCGAGCCAGAGCTGCCCAACTCTGCCACATGCACAGATCAGTCGTTGACTCCGAGTCAACGTCCCTAGACCTTACCTAGACCTTAAAGAGGGTCGATTACGAAACCTTTCAAGCACAAAAACAAAAGGCCACGGACGTAGGTGGGTAGAGACGACACGAGTTTCAATGGACAGAGGAACGCTATAGTGAACAACAGCGAGGGGGGAGGGGGTGGGAGAGAGAGCGAGCGAGTGGACAGAGCGGCAGATGATGCCTTGGGATTCGAACGCAAGACTGCCCGATGGGGGCGCTTCTCACTGAGTTGCTCACTCAGAGGAGGAGGACGAGGACGAAGGGGGGATGTTGACGTAGCGATGCGGCCACCACTGACCTTCGCAGATGCCAGAAGTCGTGCACAACTTTTCATCCGAGCACGGGTCTTGTTGAGAGTAGAAGAAACCCTCGCGCGACTTGCAGCACCCCTCGGGGTTGGGGCAAACCATATCACACATCTGGAGGTAGGCACTCTTCACCATATTCACCAGCGCCTCGTCGTTCGCCTGGCAGGAGCCGTTGGGGCACCCAATCTCGTCCATCGCACAACCCAAGCGGTAGACCTCACGGGAGTGGAGGATCATCTCCTTGGTGCCCTTGAGAGCCCAGAACCCCTCCGCATTGAAAGTATGATACTCAGCCCCGCCAAAGGTATGTCCAGAGGTGCAGTTAGGATCAGGATCAGTCACCTTCCCTTTGTTGATCTCGCAGTATTTGGAGGTGGCGAACTTTGCCATATCCTTGATGGTCAGCTCATACATCTGCACCATGTTGTTGGCAGCAGGTGGATTGTAGCTGGCGAAGTCCCAGCATTGGCCGTCTCGAAGCCAGTCAATTCCCGCGAAGTCGACATTCTCGAGGTTCATCTCCCACGGCTCGCCGATGGATGCCGCGTCAGAGCAGCGGTACCCCCTGATGGTCAGAGGCCCGGCGGTCGGCAACGGCTTCACGACGCTGGGATCGTCGACGGAACGGATCGTCGCCTTTCCCCCTTTGTTGAACACCTCGTAGACAGTCCGTGGTTCCTCGCGACAAAAGTAGCAGTTGTCAACGCCACGGCATGGCTCAACTTTCTCCTCGGAACCAGGGCAGCACTTCAACTTCGTGTGCTGCGGGTTGTCGTACATGTCATGGCCTGCCTCCGTACACGACGTGTCGAGGTCAAGCACACGGTACTCCTGCCCGTCCGGTACGTTAATCGGCAGAGCGTTGGATCCAGCGATCAGCATCAGCTTCAGTGCCAACATTGTTGGATCCTTTGACGGGGAGAGTGAGAGACACGGTGAGGCGCGCGTTGGGAACGGATTGCGAGTGTCGGCGGATGGGGACGGGCGGGGCCGGCAGCTCACCCGGGGACGATGGATGTGCTAGACAGTCCTGCAAGGCTGCCAGTTTTGCGATTACAGCCTTGCAATGGCCGCGGATTTCCTTGCAGGCTGATCGACCGAAGAGAGCCTTCCGAGGTTCTTGAGCACTTGAGCACTGGATAGGGTCGATTCCGCGTGGTACGGGACCCCTCGATCGTCTCGCCCTCCCTCACTGGTGTGTTCATTGGGGGGGGTCATAAACAACAAACACGGTACAGGATCGAGGTGCATGCACGCTGCTGAAGCAGTGTCGTCCCCCCTCTCCCCGACGGCGATGGCGGTGTGACGGTAGAAAGGTCAAGAACAGCCAGGCTCGGACAGCCCTTGACCTTCTCCCCAACGAAAAAATCAGTCCTGTCTGGGCGGGGGGGGGAAAGAGACGGAGAATTCTTAAGACACAAGCCTCTCTCACAGCACACTGGCACGACAAGGGCGCGGACTGGCGCGGACTGGCACACAGAGACGGAGAAGAGATTCATTGAGCCTTGGCACCAGCCGGGCAGTGGGTTTGGCCCTGGCATCAGCCGGGCATGTTGTTGATTTGGCCTTGGCATCAGCCCTGGCAGGCGGGCACGCGGGACATGCACAGGCGCCAAGGGGCGCAGAACCGACCTAACCCGTCGGAGGTGGGGGGAAGGGAGTACCGCCGGGTTCCCCTGCGTGAGCGCAAGAGTAACCCCGAGAGGGCTGAGGATGAGCGGTACGCGCAGGGGTCGGCGTGACGGGGCGAGGGACGCGCCGCGCGGGGCGCCGCCTCACCGGCCCAAGTGGCGCAGGGCGAGGCGGCGAGAACCGAGCGAGCACGTCCTCGTGAGCCCCGTGGCTCCAACCAGGCCCTTCCTTTTTTTTGAGCAGGTGTGACGCCGCGCGAGCGACGCTCCGAGATCGCCCGAGATAGCGCGGCGCGGCGGTGGGTGAGGTGGGGTGGGGTGGAGTGGCGTGGCGTGGAGCTCCGGGATTGCGCGAGATCGTGCGAGACCGCCCGAGGTCACGCGGCGCGGCCCGAGATCGCCCGAGATCGCGCGGCCCGAGATCGCGCGGCGCGGCCCGGGGCGGGGTGGATGGGTTGGGAGCGAGGGGGCGAAAGTGTTCAGTGCGGTAGATGGTAAGCTCGAGGCGCGTGAGCCGGACTTGGGAGCCGGACCACCCCCTCTTGTTATCTGCGTTGTTGAGCCAGGACTCAACATACTCGGGCTTGCTCATCCCAAACTGTCACTCCCCTTTCGCCCGGCCGGGGTGGGGCGCGCGCGGGGGCGGCGGGTGTGCGGCGGGTGTGCGGGACGTCTGTGGGCCCGAGAGCGATATGCCGTGTCCGCCTTGCGTTTGTTTCATAACATCGAAGGCCACCCGAAACGGGCCATCCGAACGATGGCAGCCAGACAGACGACGAATTCACAGTGATGGACGTAGAAGAGGAACAGCCAGAGGACGAGGCGCCCCAGCCGCCGAGGAAGCGAGGGCGCTTTGAGAATGAACGTAGCGATTCGATGAGTCAGGGAGAGGGGGCGAGCAAACAGCATGGAGAGGATGGAGAGCCGGTGACGAAAGCCCAGAAGCAGCGCCTACGCAAACGAATGGAGGGATCGGCAAGAAAATCGGGGGATCAAAAGTCATACGAGAAAGACCGCAGCAAGAGGCGAAGAGGAGGAGGGGTGAGGGAAAATTTCTGAACGGCCGAGCCTGCAAAGCAGGCCCGGACAACTAAGAAGGTCCCTCGCCCAGTGTTCAGAGATCGTAGTGGAACTTAACAATGCTCGTAAAACCATGATCGATGCGAGGACGCAAGTCCACCAACCTCGGCCATTCCAACGGCCAGATCGCTCGCTTAAGGCTGATTGGCTAGACGAGCGGTCTACCTCCAACGGGGCGGTCCGGGAACGCGTGGAACCTGCCCGCCTCGGTGGGAGGTGGTTTGGCGCCGACGGGCCGCCCTCTCCACCACCCTCGCCCAGGGATCTACAATGCTGTCTTAAGGTCCGACAGGTTCGGCACCGGGCACCGCCTCGGTATACAAAATGCGCCTGCGGGCGGACCCTTACAGATCACAGATCACATCGAGGCTAAGCTCAAAAAATACGCCGGGTGGCGTCCTCGCCTTCCCCGCTCACATGACGAGGCTTTTCTGCCTCTTCGCGCTCGTCGGTGGAGCCCGCGCCGGCGCGCTCGGCCTGGACGTGGGCGGCTCCAGTTCTGTCATCGCCGTCGCGCGCAGAGGTGGCGTGGACGTCTTGGTGAACGAGGCGACAGAGCGGTCGACGCCTTCGCTCGTCGGCTTTGACGGGCGCAGGCGCCGGCTTGGCCTGAGTGCTTCTGCCACACGCTCGCGCAGCCCGGAGGACGTGATCGCCCCGAAGCGCCTCGTCGGCCCCAAGTCGGCCGAGTCGCTACAACCTCGCCCCGCAGTCTCGCTGAAGACGTCTGGCGACGGCTCCGTCTCGGCTGAGGTCGAGTACTGCGGCCAGCGGCGCACATTCACGGCGGTCCAGCTGTTTGCGATGCTGCTCCGCCACCTGGCGGCCACGGCAGAGCGGGACCACGGCTCCGCGCTCCGCGAGGCGGTGATCGCGGTGCCTCACCGCTACAGCGCAGAGCAGAGACAAGCCGTCCTCGATGCGGCTCGGCTCGCAGGCCCGCGCCTCTCCCGCCTCCTGCCCTCCGCACCCTGCCCTCCTCCCGCCTCGCTCGGCCCGTCGAGCCCGCCCCCTCACCCCCCACCCACTCCCCACCGCCTACCACTCACGTGCCCACCGCCTCGCCGACTCACCGCCTTGCCGCCTCGCTGCCTCACTGCCACCGCCTCACTGCCTCACTGCCACTGCCTCGCTGCCTCACTGCCACCGCCTCACTGCCTCACTGCCACCGCCTCGCTGCCTCACTGCCACTGCCTCGCTGCCTCACTGCCTCACTGCCACCGCCTCACTGCAGGCCCTCGCCACCCGCCACCCGCCACCCGCCATCCGCCACCCGCCGCCCGCCACCCGCCACCCGCCACCCGCCGCCCGCCACCTCGCCGCCTCGCCGCCCCGCCACCCACCGCCTCGCCGCCTCACTGCCGACATCTGCAGGCCTGCGCTGCCTCCGCCTCGTCTCGGAGGGGGCCGCCGCCGCGCTCGACTGCGCGCTCTCGAGGCGAGAGTCACAGACCTTAGACAGCAGGGAAGAGTCGATGAGCAAAAAGAGAAGCCGTACTGCGGTCGCCACGCCCGCGCACTTGAGCCAGCTAGTGCACGCAGCCCGAGACTGCGCGGCGTGAGTTCTGGTCTAGCAGGGCGAGCGATTGTTGACCAGGCCAGAGTACACGCAGCCCGAGGAGCGGGCGGTCGCCTTTGTCGACGCGGGGCACGCGGCAACCCAGGCTTGCGCGTGCGGGGAGGCGTCGAGAGAGGGGTGGACCCGCCGTCGGGCGTCCAACACGGGGGCAGTTGTCGACTCCAGGTCTGCATCGCCTCGATCAAGCAGGGCCAGCTGCGGATGCTTGCGCACGCGGACGCCGCAGACGCCGGAGGGGAGGCACACAGCTGCACCCCGCCCGCCACGCCAACCCCCCCCCCCCCACACCCACCCCCCCACCCCCGCGCCCCCGCGCCCCCCTTCCACGCTCCCGCCGCGGAGGGGGAGCCCCCCGTAAAACCAAGATTTGTGCTGTACCGTGGGGATGACGAGACCCACTCTCCCTGAGGGGGGGGGGGGATGCCCCCCAAACACCTTCCCCCCCCCCCCCTTTTTAGCCACACACACACACACCCTGCTGGCTCCCCGGCTCCCCGCTCGGCGCGACCCCCCCCCCCCCCACACACACCCCGACAGGCCCTCGACGAGCTCCTGCTGCGCCACTTTGCGGCGGAGATCGAGGCCCGGCACGGAGTCGACGCGCTGGCGGGCGCGCGGTCTGCAGAGAGGCTCTGCGCCGCGTGGCCGAGGCTGCGCGTGCGTGAACGGCGTCTCTTCACAGCTGCAGCCGTGAGCAGGCTCCGCGCCGCGTGCGAGGGGCTGCGGCGCGTGCTCTCGGCGAACAGAGAAGCGTCCTTCTCCCTCGACTGTTTGGTCGGTGAGACGGACGTGTCGGGCTGCCTCACGCGCGCGCAGCTCGAGGAGATGGCGGCGAGATCTAGCCGAGATCTAGCCGAGGCGTAGCGAGAGAGGTAGGTATAGCTCGAGGAGATGGCGGCGAGATCTAGCCGAGATCTAGCCGAGGCGCAGCGAGAGAGAGAGCCGAGATCGAGCAGCTCGAGGAGATGGCGGCGCCGCTGCGTGGGCGGGAGGAGGGGGCGGGGAGGCGTGGACAGCGCCTCTTCTCACGCGAGGCAGTGAGCAGGCGCCGCTGCTTGGGCGGGTGCGGGAGGCGTGCTGCGCGGCGCTGCGCGGCGCCGGCCTCGAGCTGCGCGACGTCTACTCCGTCGAGATGTTGGGAGGCCTCTCGAGGATGCCTGCCGTCGGGGAGGCCGTCTCTACCTCCTTCCAGATGCCGACGCGCCGCTCGCTCAACGCGGAGGAGGCACGAGATCTGGGGAGATATGGGGAGATGTTCCGCTTCTAGGCACGAGATCTGGGGAGAGATGGGGAGATGTTCCGCTTCTAGGCACGAGATCTGGGGAGAGATGGGGAGATGTTCCGCTTCTAGGCACGAGATCTGGGGAGAGATGGGGAGATGTTCCGCTTCTAGGCGGTCGCTCGCGGCGCGGCGCTCGCGGCCGCGCTTTCGAGCCGCTCCTTCCGCGCCAAGGAGCGTGCGTGCTTGCGAGAGCGATTCCTCCTCCTCCTCGGTCGTAAGGATGAGACGGAGGGCGATAGGAGTTTGCCGTCTGCGAGTGCCTCTCGGCTGGCTACACCTTCGAGTGGGCCTCCACCCACCCGCCTCCCGCTGCTGGTGCTGGCGGCGGTGCTGTTGCCTCGGATCTCGCCGGCCGTGTCGACGCGCCGGCGCGCGCTCCGCTGCCGTGGCGCGCTTCGGTCGAAGGGACAGTCCCGCTGACTTGCGAGGTGCGCGCGGGGTGCGACGGCGCCGCCAGCCCCGCGCTGCTGCGCGCCGAGCTCAAGGGTGGCGGCGGATCGCAGCGGCGCAGGCCGCTCGTGCGGCGCGGGGGCGGCGCGGGGGCGGGGCAGGAGGGGCCGCGGGCGGGCGAGGCGGTGCGGCTCGAGTTCTCGGTGCGTCTGCGCTCGGCTGCGGGAGGAGGAGGAGGAGGAGGGGGGTGTGGCATCGGTGCGCGGTTTGGGGTCTGTAGGTGAGCGAGAGCGGTCTGCCAGAGCTGCGTGCGACCGTCGTCGAGGCGGAGGCGCCGGTGCAGGCTGCCGCTGGAGCGTTGGAGGGGGACGCGGCGGAGGAGGAGAGGGGAGAGGGGGAGGAGGAGGAGGGGGAGGGGGAGGAGGGCGTGGAGGCGGTCGGCGCCGACGAGGCTGGCGGCGGAGGCGGAGAGGGAGAGGAGGACAGTTTCGGCGCGGGGCAGGAGGCGGGCGCGGTCGGCGGCAAGGGTGCGGCGGCGGACGCGCTCTCTTCCCGCCCCGCGCCGCTCGAGATCGAGAGGCGTCGCTTCGGCCGAGATCTTCCCCTCTCCACCTCCTTTCCCCTCCTCTCCCCTCCTCTCTTTTCTCTCCTCGCTTCCTCTCCTCTCCCGCGGGGCTCTGTTCGAGTCGAGTTGCCGGTCTGCCAGCTTGGCACTGGTCGTCGTGTTATTTTGTGCCTGGGCATTCATTTCGATTATTTTCCTTCCTTCCTTCCGGCCTCTCC